>NW_026887127.1:0-115583 GCF_032173495.1 Musca vetustissima | reverse complement strand
TGGATTTATTAAGAATATTTTTCAAGGGCCAACTGAGGCGTGGATTTATTAAAGAATATTTTTCAAGGGCCAACTGAGGCGTGGATTTATTAAAGAATATTTTTCAAGGGCCAACTGAGGCGTGGATTTATTAAAGAATATTTTTCAAGGGCCAACTGAGGCGTGGATTTATTAAAGAATATTTTTCAAGGGCCAACTGAGGCGTGGATTTATTAAAGAATATTTTTCAAGGGCCAACTGAGGCGTGGATTTATTAAAGAATATTTTTCAAGGGCCAACTGAGGCGTGGATTTATTAAAGAATATTTTTCAAGGTCCAACTGAGGCGTGGATTTGAGGCGTGGATTTATTAAAGAATATTTTTCAAGGTCCAACTGAGGCGTTTTGAATCGAAACGAAATAGATGAAGTGTCCCCCAGCCGGATTGTAGAGTGTGTGCCGCTGTTGTTATGGGACTCGTGTTCAATTATATGTTTCTCCAGAATCAATGGCTGTCTGGCAAGATGAATGAATGGCTGAACCAAGGGGACGCACATCTCCTCTTAGAGGCCACAAGATGAAAAAAAAAAACAAATGTTCTGATACTTAAAGGATATTTTCATTGTTGTTCTGCGGTGGTTGTAATTGTTGTATTGTGTATGCATCCCTCTCTCTGTGTGTGAGTGTGTGTTTGTCTACATATATTTATGTATGTTAAGTGGTAATAAAATCTTGTTAATTGTGTAATTTCAACAATAAACCAATAAACATGAAAAATTTGTCACAGAGGTGGGTCGTCTCTTCGATTTCAATGTTGTGTGTGTCCTGATGCCATATAAAATGCATACGGAGTTGTTATTGTTGTTGCAGTGAGTGTGTGTGTATGATTTTTTTGTGTGTGTCGTAACGTAATGACATTTATAAGTAGGTACTTAACACATTTTAATGTCAAATTTATAAATAAAAAATTGGCATGATCCTTTCTTTAACAATTTTCAATGAATGAATGAATGAACAATTTCTTTTGATTGTTTCTTTCCTGCATTCTGTTTCTTGCAGCAGCTGCTTTCTACTGGTTCGCCCACCTTAAATTCTTGGCAAATATTTGTTTTATTGTAACAAGATTTGGAATAATATAATATATTTTTTGCAAAGTCGCCTGCTAGAAGCGTGCTTGCCGACCACACCATACACATTGCCACATACCTGCCCTATTTCTTTTTTGTTGGTCAGTTTCGAAATGGTCAAGACGGCAGTTGCTCTCTTTTTCTGTTCCTTGGTCATTGTTTTGGTTTTAATTCTTAAGTACTCTATAATCTATGTAGCTGCATTCAATTTTCTCTGTGTCGGCAACTTCCGTTTTGTATTAGCTTCAAAAAAGGATTTCCTCGAAAATTGTATTGTTGGGCTTTTTCTGGTAGGTGTTACCAAACAATTGTCCATTTGGCAATCTGAGTTCCTTTGCTGTATGAAGCGTTGGCCACGTGCAGTTTATTCCTTGGAAATTTTTAAGGATTTCTTTAATCAATTTTATATTGTGCCACGGATCCTTTGTGGAACAGTTATTGTGTTTTTTTTTTCATTTAATGAAATTTTATTATTGATCGGTTATTGGAATAGAAAAGTAATCTGAATATATTAGTAGATGGATGGATAAAATATTCTATATACAGAAGAACTCATATCAGCCTTTTATATACGAATTCCTCTGTACGTTATTTTATAGTTAAATATTTTAAAGGTGTTCTGTAGGCATCAGATATTCTACATAGTCCTTGCTACGAATACTGTACCTCCATAAAGACCGTAGTGCCAATTTAAAGGTGTTCTGTGAACATCAGTAGTTGTTCATTAATCTTACCATCCCTCGGTAATGACCGTAGTATCAATTTTTATACACGCTTCTATATTTTTATACACGCTTCTACATATCATTCGATTTGTACCAAATCTGGCATAGCGTTCTGAATTGAGTCTAGAATTATGTGTGCTAAGATTCGGGAAAATCGGTTCAGATTTAGATATAGCTCCTACATATATTTTCGCCCGATTTTATATAAATGGTGCAACAAAGTCCCTATATATCCTTCGATTTTCACGAAATTTGGCATAATGTACTGGATTAAGTCTAGAACGATGAGTGTTAATATTCGTGAAAATGGGTTCATATCCCACATATATATTCATCCGATTTTACATAAATGGTGCAGCAAACTGTTAATGTTTGTCCGATTAACACGAAATTTTGCACAACGTATCAAATTGAGACTTGAATGACGTTATTGCGTTTTGTTGAAATTGGTGCAGACGTAACCATAGCTTCCTGATGTATTTTGAATGGGTGTCTGATTGAGATTAAATTTTAAACAGTGCGGCGTATCGAATATCTTGTATCAATTTAGCTATACATCGTCTTCCATAAATTCCCATGGTTTCCCATGGTACGCAGACTCTAAATAGGTCCGAATGAAATTAAATTTAGCATTGGTTTCGGAAAGGCATGAATATGTTTCTTTGAGGGGACATTGACCATAGCACCTTCCTGCTAAGAATTATAAATATTGATCTAATTTTTATAATAGCCCTAGTATTTCGGTACTTTAAGGAGTATGGACACGTTTTTCCATCGAATTGTCTGTAATTTGATATATACTTTGGGTTCTCATTGGGTAACACAGCTTTCTACCAAAAATTATCAATATTGATCCACTAAAGGACATTTCCCATACAACGGTACTCCAAAATTTTTGCATTTTGGGCTGTTTGGGACCCCGTATCAATACATATTGTGTAGCAAAAACTTATAAATATTGGTTCACTTTTTACGATAGCTTAAATGAAACGATACAGGATATCATTCGGTATTTTGGGTATTATGAGTCCATTTTTAAACAAAATCTCATTGGTTGTAGAATTAATTTTCTACAATGCACATACGCACAAATACCAATTTCTAGAATAACATGTATCAAGTTTTGCACATACATTGCTTTGGTCTCGAATTTCATCCTAATTTGTTGTAATTTGATATTTTGTAAAATTTTAATTCTAACAGGATATCAAATCTTTGGTATAGCCTCTGAGGGTTATAACCACATTTTCTCACCACGTACGTTTATGCAGAAAATTATCAATTAAAACAAAAGTTTGCACAGAGCCCACATATATAAGTACAGCCCTATTTTCGGGAATTTGGAAGTTATAGCCGCATTTTCTGGGTTCTTGTAAGATTAAACTGATTTATGCAGAAATTCATCTATATAGGTCTATGTTTGGACATATCCCCTATATGCATGTTCCATTCTATTTGTATATTTTTGAGGTTTTAGTAAAATTTTTCCATCGAAGTGTCTGAAAAGTGGAACGCGTCTCCTAGCCAGGTTTCCAACCTGAGCGTCTGAATTCAATGAACCGACCAATTTTAGTCAATTTTGAATATACACCACACAATAAAGTTCTTTACAGATGCACTGACACCTTTTTAATATTGGAAAATCAAACTCATCGTATGAAACATAGGAAAATTTCTATGCCTCACTGTGAAATCGAACAACGCAAATTTTTTGAAATGCAGCCAAAAGCACCGGAAATTGTAAAAAATTCAAAAAAAAATAAATAAAATAAAAATCCAAAAAAGTACTATTTTCGACCTTTCATGTTAATTGGGCTCCAAATTATATATGCAAGCTATGCCATATCTATGTCTGAACCGATTTCAAGGAAACTTGCCAGAGATTAATTTATATTACCTTCAGTACGTTGTGTCAATCGGCCTAGCTTTGGATATTTAGTGCACCATTTACTTAAAATCGGACGAAAATATATATGGGAGCTATATCTATATCTAAACCGATTTTCACGAAACTTTTCACACATTATTCTAGACTTAATTTAGTATGCTATGCCAAAATTCGTGAAAATCAAAAGATTTGCAGGGAGTTTGGTGCAACATTTACCTAAAATCGGACGAAACTATATATGGGAGCTATATCTAAATCTGAAGCGATTTTCACGAAACTTAGCACACGTCATTCTAGACTTAATTCAGTACGCTATGTAACAATTCATGCAAATCGAATGATTTTCAGGGATTTTACCTCAAATCGGGCGAAACTATATATTTGAGCTATATCTAAATCTTAACCGATTTTCACGAAACTTAGCACACATCATTCTAGACTTAATTCAATAAGTTATACCAAATTTTGTGAAAATTGAAAGATATAGAGATAGGGGAATTGATATAGATATAGGGACTTTTTTACATCATTTACATTAAATCGGACGAAACTATATATGGGAGATATATCTAAATCTGAACCGATTTTCACGAATCTTAGCACACATCATTCTAGACTTAATTCAGTGCGCAATACTTAATGCAATATGCAATAAATGACCTGCACCAAATTTAATCCAAATTGGATTATAAATGCGACCTGTAATTTGTTTACAATTTAACATCAACAGACGGACGGACGGACATGCATAAATCGACTCAGAGAGAGATTCTATGCATATTCTCAAAAGGAACCATGGGTCTATCACGATGCCTTTTGCCTGTTACAAACATATGCACAAAGACATAATACCATGTACCTACGTTTCGTGTTTTGTTATTCTGCCAAAGATCTTTAAATTTGTCCTACATTAACCATAAATCGTCTTACAATCGAACAGCATTTGCAAATCATAGAATTGTGTTATCAAAATGTGTGCTCGATTAATTTAAGGGTTTCCCCAAATTATCGTCGCCTTTGGCAGCAATTCGACCTCTGTTACTCAAAAAACTAATTTCAGAATACACCTGATGCAAGAATTGAAGCCGAACATAGTGCAGATTTTTTGATGAATGGGCCCATGGAAAATTGGCCCAAAATTCTTTTTATGGGAGTATTCCGATGTAGGACTAAGCCGATGGAAAATTGCATGAAATAATCTGCAAACATTACCGTATTTTCACATATAGACCGTATTTTCGACTCAAACAAAGATTTCACAAATTTTGTTAAATCTATAATACTGGCTATCATGGAAAATATTGATTAACAATTCACATTTATAGCGCTGAAAAATGTTGTTCTTAATACAAGTTACTATATAAAAGGCCTCGTAATAGTCTTAAATATCTGATAGACTTTCACAAGGTCGTTTATCATCGGTATATTTGGCAAGGCGCCAAATAAAAAATAACATTAACAAAATTATTCTCCCATAGGCATTATTATTATTTTCAAACAAACAGTATCCTTTTTATCAAAAAACATCTTTATAATAATTTTCACATACAAAACAAGACACCAATTACCGCCAATCACATTCATACGCAGTTAATTTTCTCAAAGGATTCTAGTTTAACCGGAACTTACCACAAGGATTTACACGTAATTCGTTATCACTCAAGCATGAATTTCATATTTGATATTCTCAACAATGAGCACTCATGTATGTATCATACATATGTGTTCATCATATGTGTACGTATATATGCATGTGCAAATAGTTTTGTTCCAAAATAATCATAAAATAATATCAAAATATGAAAGAAATAATAATGAAAAAACAAAATTCCCCACAATCCTATTCACATTTAATTAAACAAACACACAGTCTATGTTGGTCGGATGTGAACAAAATAACTATGGCTACAATGATCCTTTTCAAATTCACCCATGGTAAATAGTTCTCTCCTTAAGGCTACGGAAAACAAAGATTAAGGGTTACCAATATTATCATTGGTCGACCGAATAAATTGTGGAATCATATCATACTCTCATATATATTTTCCCCCACACATATCCTTTTTTTCCATACGAGATGAGAAGTAATCATAATTAAGGGTTAATTGAATTGAATGGCAACAACAGCAAAAAGGAAAACATTGCTTCCTTCCTGTTCGCCTGAGGGTTGCGGGGATGTTGTATTTGTTTTCTAAATCCGCAACATTTATTTGAGAAAAAAACATGCGTCGGCATTACAGAGCGTATGCATTCGCTCTCTTTAAGCGCGGTATTTATGTCATTATAATTGACAGTAATTGACATTGACATATGTTATTGTATTGTTACTGTAGATCCTTTAAATAACAAAGCAAAGTTTACTTTAAGTCCAATTAATCTATAGATTGATCTCGAATTTAAGATGATTTATAAATGATGCTAATTATAATATTTTACAGGGAAATCAAATAATTGAGTGATTTGAATATAATGTGAAAGGTGTCTTACAAATAAAAGTCCTTCTTGACCACGCTCAAGGCTCTGCCAGGACGAGGAAACCCGCGAGTATCGATTTCAAGTCTTTGTTTTAATTTGGTACTTTGTGTTCTTATTGGGTGCCAAATCTCCACACTGATAGGTATTAATATCAGTTAATAATATTAAATATCGGTCCCATATAAAGGTACTCCCAAAATATATGGATCTTTAGAATTTTGGACAAGTTTTTCAATTAAATTGGCTATAATACCAAATATCCCCACTAAAAATGATCAATATTAGTCCAATTTTTTTGATAGCTCACTATTTATATTAAACCGGTGAGTTCTAAGCTTCTGCGGATCTATATTCTAAGCCTGAGTAACATTTCGCGAGATTTGCACTCTCTTGGCCGATTAGAGGTCAACAGGTCCTCTTTTCAGAATCATGTTTTCCCGGAGAAATAAATTTACTCTATAAGATTTAAATTTTGTTATTTTACGAAAAAAAAAAGTTTTGATTCATTTGACCCGCTGGACAGACATGGAAAATTTTTGATGTTCGGCATATAATTGTGGCGTCTAGAGCTTTCTAGTCATCAGTGCTATAACTCCCATATGCAAGTAGATACATCACCATAATTTGTATATATTTAAAGGTCAACCACTACTCTTGAATATACTGTAAACTACACGGGTCAAAGTCCTCCAGGAGCAAATATATACGTCATAGAATAGAAATTTTGTAATTTTTTCGCACAAAAGTCTTTTTTTTTTCTTTACTCGAAATTGTCAGTTTATACCCTAAAAAGTATGGAGTTCTAAAACGATGTATCCATCTGCTGAAATCATTCTAACTTCGGGGTATTTCGAGATAAAAAAAGAATCGAGAATGAAATATATCTGCTCGCATTTAGGCCTAGCCACATATAATGATACCTCCCGATTTTCGGTATTTTAAATATTTAGCGTGAAGGAAGTTATTGATTAATTATACCCTTCACCACACTGTGGTACTGTGTATTATGCCTTTGTGCATATGTAGAGATGGGCAGTGGGTAAATACCCAATGGGTAAATACCCGGTAAATTGGGTAAATACCCGGTAAATTTGGTAAATACCCATTTGTGGGTATTTATTTAGGTATTTACTATATTGAATCGGTAATACAACATCTTACACCCTATTTCCGGGTTTCTGTTATCGAGGTTTTACCCAAAAAATTGGGTATAAACTCATTAACTGCCGAACCACTTGACATGGGCGGCCAAAATTTTGCACAATTGTTTCTAATGTCAAAGCAAATATAGAAATCCAACATGGGGTCCCTGGGTCCAAGCTATATGGGGGCTATATCAAAACTTGGACCCAGGGACCCCATGTTCGATTTCTATATTTGCTTTGACATTAATAACATGTATGCAAAATTTTGGCCGCCTATGTCAAGTGGTTCGGCAGTAAATGAGTTTATACCCAATTTTTGGGTAAATACTCAAAATAGGGGTACCTTTGTATGGGGGCTACCAGTAAACGTGGACCTACATACGTAAAATTTTGCATGAACATTTGGTACCCAAAAAGAACACTCTGTGCCAAATTACAGCCAATTTGGTTGTAAAATTTGTCTAATAGACAAAAATTACCTTAAATCGGGAGATACGGCTATATGGGGGCTAATGAGTTTATACCCAATTTTTGGGTAAAAACTCGGGTATTTACCCAAGTATTTACCCACGTCTTTAAAGTATCGTAAAACTATCCATTCTAAATCGATTTGATAACAGAAACCCGGAAATAGGGTGTAATATGTTGTATTACCGATTCTATATAGTAAATACCCAAATAAATACCCGCAAATGGGTATTTACCCGGTATTTACCCACCCCTTGGGTATTTACCCGGTAAATACCATCTCTAGTCAAATGAGCCAGGACTTCTAGCGTAATTATTTACTCCAGGAAAACGTGATCGCGAATATTGCTTAGGTTCGAAGATTTTTTAAAAGAGTTTGTCAAGAATTCTTTACGGATTATCAGATCTATAGGCCAGGATATACAAGTCACGATTTTTTAAAAATATTTTTCCAAAAGAATTTTTAATAAAGATTGTGAGGCATATAGACCGGTTTTGTATACCCATCACCGCATATGTTTGTAACATGCAAAAGAAAATGGGATAGACCCATGGTTACTTTTGAGGATATGCATAGAATCACTTTCTGTGTCAATTTATGCATGTCCGTGCAGGTCGCATTTATTATCCGAATGAGATGAAATTTGGCACAAATCATTTATTTGCCCCAAGGATGAACCCTATTGAAATTGGTGAAAATTGGTTCAGATTTAGACATAGCTCCGATATATATTTTCGTCCTATTTTTAGGAAGTCGTGCACCAAAGTCCCTTTATATTTTTCTTTTTGAACAAAATTTGGCATAGCGTACTGAATTAAGTCTAGAATGATGTGAAAATTCGTTCAGATTTAGATATAGCTCCCATATATATTTTCGTCCCGTTAAAAGAAAAAGGGGTATCAAAGTCTCTATATATCTTTCGATTTGCACGAAATATGGCATAGAGTAATGGATTAAGGTCAGAATGACGTGGGTTATGTTTTGTGAATATGGGTTCAGATATAGATATTGCTCCTATAATATTTTCGTCCAATTCAAGGTAAATGAAGCACCATCGTCCTATACATTTTTTTTTTTTTTTTTGAATGATGTTCTAAGTTCCGTGAAAATCGGTTCAGATTTAGATATAGCTGACATATATATTGTCTTCCGATTTTATATAAATTGTGCCCGAAGAACACAACATTTTGTACAATATACTAAGGTTCATAAAAATTAATCTCTTGCAAGTTTCGTTAGATATAGCTCCCACATATATATTTTCATGCGATTTTAGTTAAGTGGTGCAGTAAACTTCAAATGTTTGTCCGATTGACACGAAAGATACAGATAAAGACCACATATTCAAATTTGTTCGATTTCAGGTCAATGTTCCTTCCAAAAGGAAACTTCTGTTAGGATACATATGTAGAATATATCCAAAGTGGTGGAGGGTATCAAATAGTCGGCCCAGTCCGACGTTACTACTTTCCTTACTGGTTTAATAAATATTTTTTATGGAATTTTTTAATAAATATTTTTATGGCCCTGATAAGTGTGGATTTATAAAAAATAAATTTGGTCAGGTCCTGTTCCTTAATTTAATAAATATTTTTATGGCTCTAATAGGTGTGGATTTTTAATAAATATTTTTTTCATAAATATGTTTTAAATATTGTCAGGTTCTAGATTTAATAAATATGTTTTATAGATTATCAGGGCCTTTTAATGTGCCATAAACATAAATATTTTTCCGAACAGTTATCAGATCTTTTTAATATATATTTTTCAAGGATCACAAAAAAGCGATAAGATAGGATTTTTTAATAATTTTTTTTTCTGGAAATATTCTTAAAATTCGAGGATAATAAACTATACAATTAATGTTTTTTCTCTATATAAAACAATTACCTCATACTGGGTGGTTATTGAGTAAATCCTTAGAGAGTTGTTGCGGCTTATAATTTGCTGCATCATTTGACCAAATTTGCCACAAATCAAAATCAGCTTTTTTTATTAATGATTAAGAACATCTAGGTTTTCCAATACATTTTTAACGGCGTCATTCTGTCTGACATACTTTTTTATAAACCTCTCAGGGATTACCTTTCTATCCCATCATTACTGGCGCAATAAACCCTAAGAAATTGTCACCTCAACAATAAAATTCATTTATAACATTTTCAAGAAAAATAAATAATTTGGAAATCCTTCATCAAAAAACGAGATCACCCAAAAACAACATCAAATGTCCAAAGCCGCCACTAAGTCTGCAATTCAGAAAAAACAACGAAAATCCATTTGTAATGAAATGAAAAAAACTGAATGAATGGTCGTCTTAAAAAAAATGAAACAATTGCAAAAAGTGAAGAGCGAGAATCGATGAATGAAGTATCCTTTTTTTTGATAAACAAAAGACCACCAGGATCATGGTAGGATAATTTCAAATTACCAACTAAAAGGACCTCCTTTTGCGCTAAGATATCCAGCCACGTTTATGCTGTGCTAATTAATGCACTTGCAGTGATCTTGCAGTTTTATTGTTCGAATCCCCTCTTCTACTCTTGAATGGACGTCTTTCGGTTCATTCATAGTTGGCTATTTCGACGGGTCATTGTCTTCAATTGTTGTCCGTCAAGAGCCCATTCATGAATTGAAGTACCTTTTCATTCATCAAAAAAATACATTGAGTGTTTTTCGTATTTTTCACTTTTCTTTACTTGGTGTGTATTTGATAAACTACATTTGAGTGTGTGTGTTTTTGTAAAGAAGGACACTCTTTTCATGGGTCAGGTATTTTGCAGTTGGTTGTACAAAGTGTTTGTGTGTGCATTCCTTGTTTTTTTTTTTTAAGGTTAGTCATTCTAACAAGGACTCCTTATTTTTGTGGGTTGTAAAGGTGATTTTTTAATGTGTCGCAATAAAATAGAAAATTATTATTGTTTTTATAACATTCTATAAATAACAAATAATAAAAAAATAGTTCATTGTCGATGTGGCTGACCCACTTGACCATTACATTGTTTGTGGCTAGCCCAATGATATTGTGAATGGACCTGTTTCAATGTAACTTTTTGTTTTAGTGACTTTTATTTGTGGTTTGTTTTGACAACACAAAATAAAACAAAAATAACAAACAGGAGTTAAAATGGGAGTATCAAAGGAAAAAACAATAAAACTGGAGATAAAAGTGGGAGTATCAAAGCAAAAGTTTGCGGTTGTAATGCACTATTGATGTCACCGTGAAGCGTAGATAAGAAATTGAATTCAGTGGGAAGATTGTGACAGGTTTGTAAATAGTTTGATATAATAATGGTCTATAAACAATTTTTTACTCAAATTGGATTTTTTAGCCACTACCAGTATCAGTAATACAAGTGGATATTCCCACACAATATGATCTGACCATGACGTAGTAATTCGTTATTGAAAAAATCAACCGCAAATCGACTTCTCCACCATAAGGTGGAGTGTTTAGCAAATTTGTCATTCCATTTACAACACCTCTAAATTTTATTTCGATTTAGCCTTGTTCGCTGGTTTCAACAACATTTTTTCTAATTTGAAATTAGGAATTCTCTTTGGGCAGAAATAATCTCTACCAAAAATTAGAAATACTGGTCCATTTTTCAGAGTAGCCTAATCAACGGTAATTTGTTTTTTTTTTTTTTTTTTTTTTGGTTTCTGGAAAGGAAATCTTCTTGATCAATACTCGCCCACTTTTTAGGCTAGCCCCCATATAACATTACATCTCCAATGTCGGTATTTTGGGGAGTTTCTGCATGTGTTTCTACCAAAATGGCTGCAATTTTATATTTGGGATTCTTTTTGAGTAGGAAATCTCCAAACAAAAATGTTATCAATATGGGCTCACAGTGTGGGGACATGCTCTATATAATGGTAACCTCCATTATTCTGTATTTTGGGAAAGTTGTTCAACCGCATTGGATCTAATATGATTTTTCAGATTTTCGTGGGGTGTCTTCCTTCCTACCAAAAATTATCAATATCGTTTTGGTATACCTCCCATAAAACCAACCCATTTTCGGTATATTAATGGCTTCGACCGTAATTTCTCATCCATGTGGTAGGGGTTCTCGAAGGCTGAAATGCATACAGTGGTGACCAAAACTAAAGTAATATAATATCACAAATAAACATATCGTGTTGTCACTTAAAAATAAAAAAAAAATAAAAGCATAAAGGCAAAATTCATTTTGTTATAAATAATAATGTATGCAAAACGAAATTGACTGCATTTTTTCTGCGGCAAAACTAAACAACTCTACTGTACAAACAAATGAGATCTAAAAATTTTATTTTTTTACCACTATAAACACATCTACCACTATTCTACATCTATTTCGACCATTTTTAAAAGGATATTATTACAATAAGCTGTGTCTGTTTTCGATCTTGACTTACTGCAAAAAACTTCAACTTCAACAAGGAACTAATCAAGAAATTGTCAGAGAAGTTCAACGGAATTGATGAGAGGGTTATCTTTGAATATAACCTCAAGAGCAGGGTTGAGGTAACAGGAAACTGCCAAGAATGCCATTTATTTCCTGAAAAGAATCGGAATGACATATTGGCCTTTGGAAAAGCTCATATCAATTGGAATCCAACTCAGTGAAGAAATATTATGTTTTCGGATAAATTAAAGTTTAATATTGTAGGCTCAGACACGAACAAATTTCCGGTGAGAATGACAAAAAAGAAAAGACTCAGGCCTCAGTATTACAAAGAGCATGGAGGATGGGTCAATAATGGTATTGGACTGTTTTCAGGGTTTTATAATGGCAAGCACAATCAATTAACTGCGTGAAGTACATAGATACTTGAACTAAATCAAAACAACCCAGACACATACTACGTACGTTATGCACTACTTCGTCCTAAGCGGACAAACTTTAGCTACTTGGTACATCATTTTGATTAAATCGGATGAAAATATATATGGAAGCTATGTCTGAAACGTCTTCAATTCAGTACGCTATGTAACATTTCATGTAAAGCAATCAGACATTGGCTCCATCCATTTGAACCATTTGCATAAAATCTGACAAAAATATATGAGGGAGCTATATCTATATCTGAACCGATTTCAACAACAAAATATCTTGCAAATAGAACAGGATCTATGGTCCGCCATTTACATAAAATAAGGACTAAAGAGATCTGTATTTTAATCTGAACCGATTTCAAACTTAACCAAAGCATTCAAGACTAAATGCCATACCCGCTGCTAAATTTCTTCAATATAGAACAAACATAGACTCCTCGGTGCCATTTACATAAAATCGGACAAAAATATATATGGGAGCTATGTCTAAATGTGAACCTATTTCTACAAAACCTCGCGGATGTCAACCTGTAGTAACGGTATGAAAATTTTTGTATCAATCGAAAAACATTGACAGTTTGGTGCACCATCTACATAAAATCGGAGGAAACTATATATGGGAGCTATATCTAAATCTGAACCGATTCCAAAATACATACATTTGCATAGTAACCTGTGTAAAATGTTGTGCCAATCGGCCTATGTTTGATTCTTCGGTGCTCCATATACATAAAATCCGTCGAAACTATAAATGGGAGCTAATTCTAAATTTGAACCTATTTAATGAAAACTCTTTGTACTCTGTACAAACTCTTTTCTCAAGCGGATTAATATTGGGAGATTTCTGCACCATTTACATAAAATCGGATGAAACTATATATGGGAGTTATATCTAAATCTGAACCGATTTCAGCAAAACTTCGCATACATCAATCTGGACCTAATTCAGTAATCTGTGCAAAGGGCCCCCCCACTAGCTACGTCGTTGCCCTGTACCACATCGTGGTGAAGAGTATAAAAATTATGGGTGAAGGTTTTCTTATAAAAACATCAAATTCTTATGATGATATAGAAATTCGATAGGGTCAAAAAGTCATAACCCTTTCTACAAATATATTGGTGCATCTTGGAGGGTTTCCAGTTAATACTCCTATGTGCAATATCTCACAACACTAATACCGTCGGATCTGATGTCCTTACATATTATTCAGAAAATTTGACAAAATATTCGATAAATGAGACTTTATATGGAACCTAGATCTTTGGTTTGAATCATACACGTATAATTTTCGATTGCTTTCTTTTTTTGGAATTTTTATACCCTACACAACTTTGTTGTCAGGGTATTATAGCTTTGTGCAGCCCCAAGAGTTTGTAACGCCGCGAAATATTGGTCCTAGACCCACCTTTAAGTATACCGATCGTCATATCTTGACTAGATGAGTCGATCTAGTGTGTCCGTCCGTCTGTCAATTATAATTTGTAAACACGATACAGGCCACAGTTATGGACCAATCTTCACGAAATTTTGCATGTAGGATGGGTTCTGGCCAATGAAGACCCCAATTGTTTTTGGAAAAGATCGGTTAATATTTAGGGCATGAAATGGACCAACAACTTTATTTTTGTCGGTTTTTCTGGTCGCTCCAGAGGCCGCAATTATGGCACAAAAACCGCATGGAGAACCGGATCGGGCCAGAGAATAAGCACGCCTGTTTTGATAAAGATCGGTCAATATTTAGCGGGTCAAATGGACCCTAACTTTGGTGGGAAAAATGACAATATTTGTATTCTATAACGTATATATTTACCAATGAAGGACGTAGACCCGAGAAGTTGATAGTATATCCAAGAAGAGTGGTTGATCTTTTAATTGATGCCAATTATATTGTCGTAGTTACTCGGATGCGGGAGTTACACTTAAATATTTACAGGTGCTTACGTATTCAGGTATTATTTAATAACCTATTACCACACTGGAGGTCGGAAATATAGCGCGGATCGCTTTGAAATGTTCCATGAGGTTCCAGTTATGGTCAAGGACAACGCCTAAAATGTTAGATGATGATTAGATAATAATTTTTCGGATGAAGTGGACCGAAAACTTAATTATTTGTACTTTTCGAGTCGAAAACCGAACATCACAACACAACCCACGGTGAAGGGAATCTGGACAAGTATGTAGAGGGGCTGTACTGATTATTAGTAACATTTGCTGACCACTAGCCAGTCAAAAGTGTGCAAATATCGCGAAATATTGCCCAATCTCAGAATATAGAACCACAGAAAGTTAGATTTTCATGGAAGTTGTGTAGGGTATCGTATGGTCGGCCCCGTCCGACTATACTGCTCCGCTCACTAATTTTTTTTATATTTTTCAGTCTAGGAGCCAAGCATAATGTTGCCCAGTTGTGTTTTGTGTGGCAGACAAGTAATGTTCGAAATGATCAGGTATTTGTAACTTTAATTCTTTCTTTCCTTTCAAATGTTAAAAAATGCAGTATTAACAACATTTAATCCCTATCTGATTGATCTTGCTAAAAATTCCGTTTCATATTAAAAGTATATCTGAGTGTACCAGTAAAAACTTGACGTTGTCACAAGTATGTCTTTCTTTACATGACTCGTAAATCCAATATTTGTATATAAGAATATTAATAAAAAGTCTTTTAATTAATTTTGAGTACTTCCTAATTAGTCGTGTTGTATTTGCCGTCGGTCCATTATTCGAACGATACTTAAAATTTGTGTTGACATTTGGGTGTTTGTTATTTTTAACATATCCTGCTTACAAACAACAGCATCCCTCTATAACTCACTAGTCATAAATTTTGATTTGTTTGCTATTCGGTTTTGTTCGATAACAACAAAAAGAGCTTCCAGTGGTTGTTTGAGAAAAAAATAACTTTCAGTGGTTGTTTCCGTTTGTTTTTTTTTTTTTTTTTGTAAAATATCGAACTGGTTACAGTTGCCCTTAATGTTGTTGGATGTTGTTCCTTATTATTATTGATGATTGATAAAGTGTTTTTTAAACATTGTTAACTTATAAACTGTTGTAATTGTATTCATAATGGATTTGATAACATCAACAACAACAGCAATTACAAAAGAAACGGCGAAAAGGGGGATGAAAGGGATATGTTATGGCGAAATGAAAACAAATAAAAAAGAAAACATAAACATAATACGGAACATCAGGGTGTTTGAAGGTGGACATTTATTATAATTGATTGGCAATGAAATGAGAAATGTTTTGAGATTCAATTATATGATTTAAAGAAACATATGTGTAGAAAATATAAGAGGGAAAGAGTAGAATATTTTGTTAGATACTTGATAGTAGTCAAATCACAAAGACTTTCCATATAAATATATAAGGCTTTTAAATGTAGAAAATATTAAATTTGTGGTCTATATAGAAAAAATAGTTTCTAAATAGATGTCTATGAAAACTTCGAAAGGATTTCTATAGATAGTTGGAATACATTATAAACATCCTCAAAAAGCTGAACACCTAAAAAGGTTAGACAAGGATTATTTTAGTAACTGTAGTTATTTCTCGCAGAAACCCTTTGTAGATCGTCCGTGTATAGAAAATTAAGTTATTTAATATATATTACAATTCAAGACCTTCATCTACAAACCACGGTTATGAACCAATCATAATGAAAGTTTGCATGTAGGTTCAGGTTTGGCCCAAGACAGCACCTATTGTTTTTGGTAATAACCGATTAATATTTTTGGAATCAAATGGACCAAAAACTTTACTTTGTTTGTTTTTCTGGACGAACTTTTATATGAAATTTAAGGTAACCTGTTTCTTGTTTTCATGAAGATCGGTCAATATTTATCGCGTCAAATAGACTAAGATTTTTGTGTGAAAAATAACAAAATTTGTATCGTATGGTGCACATATTTACTAAGGAAAAAATAGACCAGTTTTTTACTATATCCAAGGTTGGCCTTTAAAATTACTCCAAATACAGTTATACTTAAATATTCACAGGGTCTGTATATTCTGATATTTTCTAGTATTACTATTCAAAGATTGCGATTACGATCGGTTAATAATTATGGGATCAAATGGACCATAATCGTACTTTTCTGTTTTCCTAATAGCCCTAAATATTTATTACCCATCCACCACAGAAATGTATATGGGATAATGGTTCTGGGCGATTACTTATGCATTCGTATCTTGGTAACTTCTCTAGAAGGTATTTTACGCTTTGACAATCATAATCAATTTAAGTCCAGTGGATGCTGTAGAAGCTTATACTGCTGTGTTTTTCTTTTTAATCTGGCTATTCTTCTAACTCCAGGTTTAAAAAGGCTTCGTCCCGTATCGGTTGGGTCTAAAGTGAAGATGAGTGGGTTTGGCTTGAAGAGGTGTAGCGTGCAATGCGAACCATTACAACATGACGGGCAGATATTGTTCACCGTGCCATAAATTCGTGTCCTATATGAATTGAGGCGGCTACACCATCTAGATCTCCGTTGTGCGAAGACCATGCTGGTTCGCCGTGGTAGCTGCAGCTATTGTTGGCTGGTGATTTCCGAGGATTGTATTCACTCTATATTCTTGAATTGCTTCCTCAATTGCATACGTGTGAATAAAATCCAATAATATTTTATAGGTCTCTTGATCTAGAGACTCCCTTTTGTACCTTTGGACCTCTCTCTCTCCATATCACTAAGATCCTTCCTGACATGCCTAGGTGGTGGGTGTCTATCCAAAAGGTGGTGATTGGGATGGATACTTCTACAAGACCCAAGCAGATATTGCATCGAAAACATCTTATTGTATTGACACACAGGAAGGATCTTCGTCTCCTCAGGTAAGTGGTCTAATGGAGTCAGGCGACAACTTTTTGGAGTTCTCAGGGCGGCAGGATTGAAGACTTTTCCAGTCCATAGGTAGTTGAGTACGATGTCTTTTGGTCGAGCCGAAATTTAAAATTGATCGAAAAGTGTCTGCTAAATTTAAAATGTTTGGACTTCTGTCTTTAGAATTCACATGATTCCAATTTTTTCATATTTTTTACACTTACATTCAGCTTCCAAAATGTAAATGAAAATATCCTCATTCGAAATGTACGCACAACACGTTTTCAGTGGCAATAATTACAAGTTCCCAGCCTCTATCATCTATAAATATAATTCGTAACGTCTATTATTTATGCCATGACTCATAACTTTAAAGAAGTGCAAGTGCCTTTAAATTCGAATTCCATAGCCGCATTTAGCTTTGCTAACTTAAACTTAACTTTACCAAAATGCTGAACAAGAACATGGACACCAATGATCTGACAGCAATTATGGAAGGTGGCTTCATAAAAAAGTGATAACTATGAGTCATATATTCACTAACTAATTCTACGAGTAATGAAATAAAACCTGAAGTACGTAAAGACCATCTGACCCTAGCCCTATAAAACTTTCGTTATATCCTTCAAGTAATAAATAATCACTTTGTTAATCTCATCTGGGTCCAACTAGTTATACCCTTAACCAAGTAATGCATTCAAACTATGTAAAATCTCTGAGAACCCTTATATGGGGCCTCAATCAATGCACATTGTAATTTGCCTGTCAGGAGAATTTTTATCCTACACACATACAGTTAGTCAGGTTCAAAAATTGATTTTAACATACCGAGTTTCAACATACCAAAATGGGTTGCAGTCTTTTTACCGGATCTACCTGTTTTCAGCCACCAGGATCGTGGAACACTAAATTACAGTCTCTTCGGTTAGAAAAGACTAATAGGTGGGCTATGTAAAAACATAGACCTACACAGGAAATTTGCGTTACAGATTATTCCGCTGGACCGTAGGACCGTTTTTGTTATCGGGACATAATTCCCTTCGTGGTACTGACGGGGTTTCTGAGAATTTCATAATGCAAGTGTTTGGTTATTGGTCTACTTCTCACGCTCTTGTCGGAGTGATACATTTTATTTATTTAAAACTAATTTTAAAATTTAGCTAATTTTTCTAATACCGGGTACGGGTTTATACCCCCTTAAATAAATCCCATTAACCCGTACTACTTGATCCAACTTAATATAAGATAAATGTAACATAAATACCCAAATATTTTCAAATGTACTCGAATGAAGTTTTGGTCAACACTACCACCACAATCATCAACACATACTTAAGGGGCGAATAAAATCGCCCCAAAACAACATTTCGTTTTTTTTTTCTTCTAAAATCCCAACAACTATGACAAATTCACTGTAAAATAATTATCACCCTCGAAATGAAATCCCAAAGCATTGCCCAAGGGGTAAATACATTTTTGTAACTTTGTTTTTAAATAGATATTTTCCCAAAAAAGGGGGAGAGAACCGTGAAAATCTCATAAATTATCATGATATGGTTGCTTTTACATGGCAACGATGAGAAGAGGAGGGGACGGCGTTGTATCACATCAATGAAATGCAATGATACAACAATTGTTTTGGGAAACCAAAACAAGGCAATGAATAAAATATTAAAAACTACCATTCGATAAAACAATACACGCATTTCAGCTTCCCAATTTGGCTTTCAGCCGTTTTGGCCTGCTGCAAACCGACTAGCGTTTGGTACGAGCCGATTCAGATTTATATCAAAAAACTATTCATTCGTTACAGTGACAACAACATCTCGTTGCATGGCTTTGCATTGGCAGCCATTGTGGAAAATTGATTGTCTCTCTCACGAGTGGATGGTTGTTCGTTCGTTCGCTCGACGAACAAACATCAGGCTTTGGGCAATTGGATTGTTCGTTAAGCAACAACAACAACAATGTACAAATACAACTTGCAACATGGCGGCAGGCGTCATCATTGAAAAGTAACAAAAGAATGATATCCTTGTCACGGGCATGTGTTTCTTTCAGCTGAATGATGGTAACCACCAAATACGAATTGAAAAGATCGAAAGATGTTCTCGGGGTTGTTTTATTTTTTTCTTTTCTTTGAATACTCGTGCTACAGTATCAAAAATATTATTATTTGTTTTAATTTCCATATGTTTTTCTTTTTTGTTTAAGGATGTCGCCGTTTTTTTCTGCTTTGTCTATGGCTTCTTACACGAGGTATATTTATGTTTATTCAGATTTCGAATTTATGATGCACCGGGCAAAAAAGTACGTGCTATTGATAAAAATTATGTAAAATAACAATTAAATCAATAAAAAGAAGAATAAGTTATGAATAAAAGCAAGGTATCAACAAAGGATAATAAGAATAGGTACAAGCGGGGATTAAAAAATATTTTTATACCCTACACAACTATGTTGTCAGGGTATTATAGCTTTGTGCAGTCCCAAGAGTTTGTAGACCCACCGTTAAGTATACCGATCGTCATATCGATCTAAACATGTGTGTTCGTTCCTATTGTTTCTGGTAAAGATCGGTTAATATTTAGGGCATGAATTGGACCAAATACTATATATTTTCGGTGATGATCAGATAATAATTTTGGGTTGAAGTGGACCGAAAATTTAATTTTATTGTAATTTTTCGAATCGATCTATAGGACACAGTTATAAGCCGATCATCACCATACAATATAAGTAATATTCGGAAAATATGTCACTTTATGAAAGAGGTGCTGTTGACCTCTAATCGGGCAAGAGGGTGCAAAGGTCACGAAACAATTCCCAGGCTCGGAATAAACATCCGCAGACAGTTAGAACTCCGTCGTAGTTGTGTAAGGTATCGTTTGGTCGGCCCCGTCCGACTATACTGCTCCGCTCACTAGTTATAAAATACTTTTTATAATCTAACACAGATTGCATTTTTTGAGTGAATACTTAATACTTTTATATATATTTTCAATTCCAAACTTTGGTAAAAATTTTTGAATAACAATGACATTAATTTATTTTTAAAATATTTTTGCCAAAGAAAAACAAAATTTTAACCAGTGAGCGGAGCAGTATATTCGGACGGGGCCGACCATACGATACCCTACACAACTACCACGAACTCTAACTTTCTGAGGATGTTTATTCCGAGTCTGAGTAATATTTCGTGATATTTGCCCCCTCTTGTCCGATTAGAGGTCAACAACACCTCTGCCTTACTTTTTTCGAATGTTCCGTACAGTCCTTCTAATTACTTGCCCAGATTACCTTCACGGTGGGTTGTGTTGTGATTTTCGGATTATACTCGACTCGAAAACACATAAAAAATTAAGTTTTCGGTCCATTTCATCCCAAAATTTTAATCTGATCATCACCGAAAATTGTAGGCGTTGTTCTCGACCATAACTGGAACTTCATGAAAAATTTTAAAGCCATCAGCGCGATATGTCCCCCTCTAATGTGGTAATGGGTTACTAAATAATATCTGAAAACGTAAGTAAATATTTGACTGTAACTTCCACATCTGAGTAGATACATCACTATATTTGGTATCAATTTAAAGGCCAACCACTCCTCTTGGATATGCTATCAACTCCTCGGGTCTACATCCTCCAGGAGTAAATATATATGCCATAGAATACAAATTTTGTAATTTTTCACACAAAAGTCAGGGTACATTTGACCCGCTAAATATTGACCGATCTTTATCAAAACATGCATGCTTATTCTCTAGCCCGATCCCCTTCTCCATGCAAAAATTCGCGGTGTTTGGGCCATAATTGCGGCCTCTAGAGCGACCAGAAAAACCGACAAAAATAATGTTTTTGGTCCATTTCATCCCCTAAATATTAACCGATCTTTTCCAAAAACAATAGGGGTCTTCATTGGCCAGAACCCATCCTACATGCAAAATTTCGTGAAGATCGGTCCATAACTGTGGCCTGTATCGTGTTTACAAATTATAATGGACAGACGGACGGACGGGCGGACACACATGTCTAGATCGACTCAGCTAGTCGAGATATGACGATCGGTATACTTAAAGGTGGGTCTAGGACCAATATTTCGCGGCGTTACAAACATTTGGGGCTGCACAAAGCTATAATACCCTGACAACATAGTTGTGTAGGGTATAAAAAGTTGTAATAGTATATGGGAATTACAACTGTGGACGCATGTCGTGATTACTGATTCTTCATCAATCATTACAATGTCATGTAAAGGTTACATCTGTACCTAAAAAACAAAATTTATAAGATAACATATTTTATGAGGCTTGAAAGCAAAATAAGATTAAAGTTGCCCCTCTCCCCTATCTATTTACAAATATGAACGCATAGCGTGATTACTGACCTGGTATCATTACATCAACTTATAATGTCATTTAGAAAATTAAAAAAAAATAATAATACTAATAATTTATCTTAAAAAAGAAAAATCTTGATCTGGATCACATATACAGTATAAACTTGATAATCCAGACCTCGACAATCCGGATTATTCGGTAATCCGGACTGCATTTCACAAACCCTTGCGTATCCTATAATCCGGATTGATTGACCTATTTGACTCAAAAATCCGGATTGTAAAGATACGTTACTTTTTATTTTAATAAAAAAAATCGTTGCAAATTTAATTGAAAATGGTACCTATTATATTAAAAGTTCATATTTTTGAAATGAATAATTTTCATTTTTAATAAAAACATAAAAATAATTAAATTATCACCAAATTAATATAAATTTAAACCAATTAATAAACTCGATAATCCGGAAATCTCGGTAATCCGGATTGGGGTCTGCAATCAATTATCCGGATTACCGAGTTTTTACTGTATATCTTAACATAATTTTGAATTGGGAAGGTAATTACCAAAGGTTGGAATTATAAATTTCTAACCGAGATAAAACGCTATAAAAATATGTTGCAACCTATGCTCAGACCTATAGAATCTAAATACAACATTTTATCAAAATCGGTCAGTCCGTTTCGCAAGAACGAATTGTAAAAAAATAATTTTATATATTACAAATAATTTAAAGAATTTTTTAATATAAATCCTCATTTAGATACCCGTTATTGCTCATATTTATAAACATCCAAAATGTACAAACTCTACCAATTTCACAATGGCATGGTGCTTGTCCAAACTAATATTTCCCGTTATTGGTCATATTTATAAACATCCAAAATATACAAACTCTTCCCATTTCACAACAGCAGGGTTTTTGTCACAACTAATATTTCCCGTTATTTCCAGCATTTACATTGGTGTCCAATTAGAGTAATGTTGCCATATTACTTTAGCACATATATACCGCATTAAACAAAAGCGTAGCCAGGACAAAACCCATACTTAGCGTTACCAACTAAAATAATAATTTTCACTACAATACTGGTTTTCTGACATTGTATTTGGCCAACCTCATCCAAAAAATAGGGGTTAAGTATACAATTTTGTAGACCCCAATAGCAGTTTTGAAAAGTTAATAGAAATCCAAATTTCTGTATATTAAAGTACGCTTTAGCGTTCAGCTGTTCTGATGGAAGAGTATAACTGTAGATTGCTGATGCAATTAGATGTTGGATATTTAAATATGCACTTGAGCAAAAGTTCCACAGAGATTCAATTTATAAAAACACTAAAGAATTCAGAACACATTTTGCAGAGGTTTGAAGAACAATTAGGGGAATTTTTTTAGCAAATATTTTCACAGAATTTTTATAGATTGATGATGAAATATGACTTGTGGGCAATATGTCAATTCGCAGTACGATCCTTTGACGAGAACTCATGATGCAATTGAAAACAATGAGAGAAAATTAGTGGACTTCATAATGTCTAATCATTTAGATTAATATACCTCCGAATGAGTAGGATTTCCGAAATAATATAGAGATGAGGGAAGAGATATCCGTATGCATAATTAATATCCTATACGAATTGGCAATGGCGAATTTCATATAGGCAAGATTATTGCATTAGAAGCTTCCGAATAAGTAATATTGGTATTTACAGGGATTCAAGTGCCCCCCAGTCCTCTGTACAGCTTGTGGAGATTCATTATACCACACTGTGGTACAAGGTATTATGTCTTTGTGCATATGTTTGTAACAGGAAAAATAATCGTGATATTTTGAGAATATGCATAGAATCACTTTCTAAGTCGATTTATGCATGTCCGTCCGTCCGTCTGTCTGTCCATGTTAAATTGTAAACAAAGTACAGGTCGCATTCATGATCCGAATTGGATGAAATTTGGCACAGCTCATTCGTTTGTCCCAGGGACGAACCCTATTGAAATTGGGAAAAATCGGTTCAGATTTTGATATAACTCCCATATATATCTTCGTCCGATTTAAGGTTAATCGTGTACCAAAGTCCCTATATAACTTTCGATTTGCACGAAATTTTGCACAGCGTACTAAATTAAGTAAAGAATGATGTGTGCAAAGTTTCGTGAAAATCGGTTCAGATTTAGATATAGCTCCCGTATATAGCTTCGCCCGATTTTAATCCACTAAAGTCCCTGGAAATCTTTTGATGTGCACGAAATTTGGCACAGAATTATGAATAAGATCGAGATTGATGTGTGCCAAGTTTCGTGAAAATCGGTTCAGATTTAGATATAGTTCCCATATGTAATTTTTCCCACAAAAGTCTTGGCCTATTTTACGTGCTGAATATTGACAGCCATACTTTCTCGTTGACCAGATGCCATTCGCCGTTTTAAATTTATTGATGTTCGATTATAGACATGATGATGTTCGATCATTTCATGCCGTAAATATCATCTGATCCACTCCAAAAGCTATAGATGTTAAATTTTGCCATAACCGGAACTTTATGCAATTTGTATTAGGTATCAGCTAGTTTTTGTCGCCCTCTAGTGTTGTAATGGTAATACCAAGCAATATTAGAATACTTCGACGACTTCTGTAAATAAAATAAATTCTTCTAAATATTGACCGATTTTCATAAAAACAGTCATGCTTATTTTTTGCCGACTGTCTTTCCATAAATCGAGATGCCCGGGTCAAAATTGTGGCATCTAGAGCGACCAGAAAACCCATGAAAAAATAAAGTTTTGGTCCATTTCAACAACGAATTAACAATAAAGGATTCAGTAGAGGTTAGAATAGGCTATGGGGAGAATAATAGTGATATGAATGATTAGCGAATTGATCGGCTTTGTGGTTTATTTAAAGATCCTAATAAGAAGAAGTCCTAATAACATAGGTGTTTACAGAAAAAGAAGCTAAATGATGTTGGTGTTGAGAGACTTTAAAGAGGTATTATATGCTACGAAGTCTGAATACACTTTTGAATATATTTCGATAAATTTTATATAGATTTGTGTAATAATAGATATAAATATATATCTGAATCCTTAAACATATTATATTCTTATAGACAACCGGAAACAAACCGACGGCCTTAATTTTTGTTCAAATATGTTGTGGAGCTTTCAATAGTGTCCCGAATATATAACATAATTAGGATCCCAAAAATATACATTACAAATATGTTTATGTACATTTTTGCATATATACATAATATAAACATTAGCTAATCATGTACACATTTACCACATAATTCTACTAAATAAAAATATATTTTATTTCTGAACACCTACACAAATTTCCATAAAGTAACCATACCTTATAATTATAAATAGATACATATTTGCCATATAAAATTACATTGAATACCTATCTAATTTTCCCACACACTCTCACATTTTATTATCCACAAAATTGTATTCAAATTATATCCCATTTATTTTATTCGGAAATATACTCTCAACTCTGCAACAAATAGCTCTTCATGCCCTTCCTCCGGTTTGACATTTAATAATTTAATAATAAAAATACAGTTCACTTCGCTTCACATTCAGTGGCAATGGAAAATTAAGTTAGTCAAACAATTTGTGTTTTTTCCATTTGTGATTTTTTGCACCTACCTTCAATTGCAATTTGCGCATTATGCGTGTCTCCTCCCAACGATCCAGTTCATCCCATTCTTTGCCACGTCTACGCAGTAGATAATAACGATACATAACTATGGTGACGGCCACCATCAGAGCCAAGCCACTGCCGACAGCGGCGCCGAGTACCGCTGAACTGACCATAACCATTGCAATGGAATTATTTGATTTGATCCACACCAGTAAATTTTGTTTTGCCAGCCAAATGGGAGCTGTTCAAAAATTATTATCTGAGGGTTTTACACTCTGCGGCGGCTTGTGATTTTTTGTGGGTTTTTTTGTTTTCTCCCCTCGGGGGGAAAAATGTTTGCTAATTATTTGATGAAAATTTTGTTTGTTATTGTTGGAAATTTCCCTTCGGCGTGTGTTCGACTTTGTATGATAATCCTTGGGTGTTTTAAAAATAAATGTCCAATGTTCAAGGCTGTAAAAAGATAAATGCGTAAATTCATTAGCTATAGAGAAACGTTAAACTGCAAATAAAAATGTTGAAATTTAAAATTTAATTTATGTATGTGTTTCAAATGTTTATGTGTTTGTGTCTGTGTGCGTATTAAATGATCGAAATAAATTTAATTACTTTAAACTGTCAATTAATGGCACAACCAGAATATTCTAGGCACATTGTCTGTTCGCCTTGAGGTAAATAACAGTTGACCATCAAAATGAGTTTGCGAGACATTCTATCCTTGCTGTACATAGATAAGCTATGTATCTAGCAAATTAAGGTAATTAAATTAACATTAAGCCGGTCAATGACAGCTCATGTCTATTGTTTAAAAAAAAAAAAATTAATACACAACTGCATATACTCAGAATAAATTAAAGAGGCTATATAGATCTATTTGAAACTATGAAGCGTTTCAGCAATGGTGTATATATGCAGCGCTTCTAAATATAAACGAACTTCTAACGGGAAACTGAAAAGTCTCTGGTCTGATACATAGATGGCGCTAAAGGAATTTAATTCATATTTTATGTTAATAAACTATCCGAGAACCGATGTAACTTCAAATGACATATTCGCATATATTTACTAGGGCCTTTTCTGAAGAATTCCAAAATGTCAATGAACTTTCAACGGAGCTCTTGAAAATAAATAGATTATGCTTCTAGAACACGTGTATAAATTTAACGTGGACCTATAAAGCCCTTCATAAACTACACGAACCTACACGGAGTCACTAGTGGCCTATTCCGGCATATACGTAGTCCGTCAAAGCTTACACAAACAATTATCATGCGCTCTAAAATGTAAACGGCATTCTTATGGACAATAGAAATCGGCCTGAGACATAGATGGCGCTGTTGGAATTATATTTATATTTTTAGTTAGTAATCTATTCCATTCTCCATGTAGCTCCTAATGACATATTGGTGCATCTGAAAGTGTTTTATGCGAGTACCTGCCCATAAGCCTACCTCGCAGTGGCTGAGCCACAGGCGGATATGCGCCCACCAGCGCACCAGCACCAAAGTGCTGTACCAATCGGAGAGCATGCAGAAGGCATACTCTCCCCCTTGGTGAGGGGCGAAACCACAACCCCCGCGAAGCTCCCCAGGGGGCCACACCAACTGTCAGGCTGGATCAAAAGATCCAGGGGCACCTGGCACCCGTGGTACGGAAAACCTCCGCTCAGGCTCGAGACCGAAGCCTCTCCCAGTTCGACATAAGTCCGGGCTGGTATCCCAAAACAAAATAACAACGGCAACGGCAGCAAATAACCGCAAGTGACAAAGAAGACCTTGCCACAGGCAGTGGCGACGATGAACAAATGCACACAACACAAACAATAAACATGCTGTCCTCACGGACTGCACAAAGGGCCCAAGAACCGCGGCAACGGACATCACAAGACAAACAATGAACGAAACTGCCCTCACGGGCAGCCTACAAGACATCTACATCCGCAGAAGTGACTTCCGCGAAGTAGAAACACCGCGAACCTCCCACGATGCAGAACGACAGCAGAGCACAGCAGCCACAGCTCTCCACCAACAACCGCACCAACGCCAACCGGCGCACCAACCCACCACCACCCGGTGCAACCGACCAAACCCAACTGCAAGGGGGCTATGCACGAGGACCACCTCCGCTAAGTACTGTCCTTCTCCTAAATGCTTCACGAGGAAAACTACTTAAACAACTAAAGGTCCGATCGTCTTCAAGTGCCCTACTGAAGTCCCACCCCGCCCCTCCATTCGATATACCCATACTTGCTAAATCTCTAATTTCATCATAGTAACAGCATTCCCTCAGTATATGCTTCGCACAGAACGCCTACTCAAGCCCCAATCAGTCCGCAAAACACGCATGATGGTCCCAACGACCGTTGTCAGCTTCTCTTTCAACCGATCGAAATGTGGAAGAAAATTCAACCGCTCTGACACTGTTATTCCGAGATATTTAACAGTACACGAATACCTTATGCCGCTGCGTGCCAACCTGCCTTTCAGCAGCATCAGCACCGTCTTCTCGGTAGCCACCTCCACTCCAAATCGGTCACTCCAAGCCTGCACAAACTGCATAGCTTGCTCACCACGATTTTCCAGTTCAAGGCGACTATCCCCTTCAATTATGATGAGCAAGTCATCCGCATATGCACAAACCTTGAAGGAAGGAAGCAGCTAACTCCCGCAACAGGGGATCCATCATAAGGTTCCATATACATGGACCACAAATGGAACCCTGTGGGCAACCCCGCTGCACATCCCTCCCACTGGCTCCCACGACACAAACCTTCCTATCCCGGAAATAACTTGCCCAAAGAGCGATCTCCCTACACCCGACCTCTGACTCTGTGAGCACGCTATCCCATAAAAGGAAGTCAAATGCGCCTTTAAAATCCACAAATATGCCAAGGACATATTTGGAATTTGACCCGCTCATATAGGAAGTACATCATAGCTCACGAGGATATATAATAAATGCTCCAAAATATAAACGGACTTTTAATGGGACAAGTGAAAAGACTGTCATCTTATACATAGATGGCGCTACTAGAATGAAATTAATATTATTATCAGTTTGTTCTAAAATCCAAAAAAACAGAAACATGTAAAAATTTGGCAGCTGTTACTTCAATAACACTGTGCTACAAAATAACAAAAAAAATTTTTTCAGGGGTTCTATTGTACCAATTCTGTTTAGTTGGAGTCCCTGGATCACGAAAATACCTTTGGTTTTTCTGGGTCACTTCGAAAATTAATTTTATAACGGTAAATATAGAGAAAAACGTGGTTTCATGGATTTCCCTGTTGAATCTAGAATAACTTATTTACTTTATAACGGATTTATAATATTCTTTTTTTCTTTCGAAGGGTACAATTTTTCCTTTCAAACAAGATATATATTTGGTAAATCGGTTGAGGATTGGCTGAGTTATAGCGGTTGAAATGTGAAAAAATACGCATAAAGTGACAAAATTTATTATTCTTCGGACTGTAATGAAATTATGATATTAAGCCATATAAGTTTTATTATATTACGGGGAAGAAAATTAAATTAGCTTTCGAAAATGATAAAAATCAAAAAAATCGGTTAAAAATGGATGACTTATACATATTTTTGTATTGATTCTATGCATATTCTCTAAAGGAAATATGGGTCTGTATCGTTTCCTATTACAAACCGTTATGTTTGCAACAGGCAAAAGGAAACGAGATAGACCCATAGTTCCTTTAGAAAAAATGCATAGAATCAATACAAAAATGTGTATAAGTCATCCATTTATTAACCGATTTTTTTGATTTTTATCATTTTCGAAAGCTAATTTAATTTTCTTCCCCGTAATATAATAAAACTTATATGGCTTAATATCATAATTTCATCATACAGTCCGAAGAATAATAAATTTTGTCACTTTATGCGTATTTTTTCACATTTCAACCGCTGTAACTCAGCCAATCCTCAACCGATTTACCAAATATATATCTTGTTTGAAAGGAAAAATTGTACTCTTCGAAAGAAAAAAAGAATATTATAAATCCGTTATAAAGTAAATAAGTTATTCTAGATTCAACAGGGAAATCCATGAAACCACGTTTTTCTCTATATTTACCGTTATAAAATTAATTTTCGAAGTGACCCAGAAAAACCAAAGGTATTTTCGTGGTCCAGGGACTCCAACTAAATGGAATTGGTACATTAGAACCCCTGAAAAATTTTCGTGTCGCACAGTGTAATTATAGTATTTAGGATAACATAGCCTACCATACCCTAAGATGACCTTAATAAAATATTAGGAAGCCTATTAGAAACCTATTAGAATCCACTCAAAAACCTTCTTAATCGATACGGGCCGATATAAAACCTCTTTTTACATAAACGGAATCGGATTTCCATGATTGCTCTCATAACCTGTATAAAGTGCGTGATAACATGTTTGTGTTATTAGGAACTCAGGTCACAATTGCAAAGAAGCATCTATAAAGGTTCTCATAACATACTCAGATTCCAATGAAAGGGTTTAAAAATGTATTCGGATTCTCATAGTCCATATCAACCTCATAGTTTGTCAACCTTCTCATAGTATTTAATTACCTGTATAAAGTCCGCCATAACACATTTGAATTATAATCAACTCAGATTATATAACTGAAAGGGTCCTCAATCAAGCTTATCATAGTCTATTTAGTCTCCGGTGAAACATCTTCACACTGTCATAAATACCGATGAAGCCCTGACATGTTCGGAAAAAAGTCATAAGCTAGGGTGGCGTAGGGGATGATAGATACCAAGCAACGGCTCTGATTGGCTTTAACATGGCGAAGTCCAGGCTTATCTTGGTCCCTCTTTCATCTCAATTGTGGACACTGACCTCCCCGCGGTGTCACCTGGGGAGCTATTTTCATCAACCGATGAAATAGTGAGCTAATATGTGTCGCGATTTCACACATAACAACTATTAATAAATGGGTTGAGGCGTCGGGTTAGTTGCCCTCTCTCGGAAAACCCAATCTACTATGAAAAAGCAAAGGAAAAGAAACCCAAACCCCTCTAATGTTGACGACCCCCGCAAACGCATAAAGGACCACGATCTACGAATCTGCACCTGTAATGTGCGCACGTTGTACAGAACAGGTGCAGTGTTCGTAGATGAGTATAAAAGCGGAGTTCTTCTATATCAGTCTCATTTGCGCCCATGCTCCGACCGAAGATAAAGATGAACAAACCAAAGACATATTTTACGAAGCGCCTAGAAACAGCATATGACCGTTGCCCTGTCCATGACATTAAAATTCTGCTAAGAAATTTTAATGCAAAAATCAGAAGGGAAAATATCTTTGGTCCCACCGTCGGAAAATTCAGCCTCAATGAAGAAACATCAGACAACGGCATGAGGTTGATTGACTTCGCGGCAGCAAAAAAACATGGTAGTTAGCAGCACCAGATTCAAGCATCTCGATATACACAAGGCCACCTGGATGTCTCCTGATCAAGTAACGAGAAATCAAATTGATCATGTTGTGATAGACGGAAGGCATTCATCCAGTGTTTTAGACGTCCGATCGATCCGAGGAGCGAATATCGATTCGGACCATTACCTTGTGGCAGCCAAGGTACGCACCCGTCTTAATGTTGCAGCAAAGGTGCGATCTAATATAACACGGAAACTCGACGTCGAAAAGCTGCAAACACAACAGGTAGCCGAGGCCTACTCCGCTCAACTTACCTATCTGCTTGAAGAAAGCACTTCTTGTCCCGATAATAGTATAGAAGCACAATGGCAAAGAATTGCCCACTCCCTACAAACTGCAGCAAAAGGAACAATTGGGTACCAAAAACCACCACCAAGAAACCCATGGTGTTTTCAGAAAAAATAAGAAAGAACAAGAAAAACGTGAGCGTGAGCAAATCGAGATGTACAGGAGTCAGAATGAAGTCCGGAAATTTTACCAACGAGTAAAACACCAAACCGAAGGCTTTGGTGCAGGCACATCCTCCTGTAGAGATGAAGAAGGGAACCTGATGACAGATACAGACAGCGTGTTGAGGATCTGGAAGGAGCATTTCGAAAAGCTTCTAGTATCAAATAGTGGCGATGAAGAAGATACCCCAGAACCAATAAGCGATGACGGTATAGAGTGTATACCACCTAGCCAAGATGAGGTCATAAAAGCAATTAAGCGGTTCAAGAACAACAAAGCAGCAGGAGCCGATGGGTTACCAGCCGATCTATTCAAGTCTGGTGGCCAGATGCTGGTCAGGAGCATACACCAACTGATTAGCACAATTTGGCTAGATGAATGCATGCCCAGTGATTGGAACCTCAGCATCCTGTGTCCCGTGCACAAAAAAGGAGACAAGACGATATGTGCCAACTATAGAGGAATAAGTCTCCTTCCCATCGCATATAAAGTGCTATCCAGTGTGCTGTGTGAACGATTGAAGCCAATGGTCAATGACATCATCGGACCATACCAATGCGGCTTCAGACCTGGCAAATTCACCATTGACCAGATTTTCACTCTGCGCCAAATCCTGGAAAAGACCCACTAAAAACACATCGACACATACCACCTATTTGTCGACTATAAAGCCGCATTCGACAGCCCTATCCGTTCAGAGGTGTTTAAAGCCATGTCTGCGTTCGGCATTCCTGCAAAATTAATACGGCTATGCAGGATAACTTTAAGTGGCACAAGGTCAGCAGTTAAAGTAGGAAAGGACCTATCGGAGCCCTTCAATAGCGAACGAGGATTCAGACAAGGTGACAGTTTGTCGTGTGATCTTTTTAACATCCTACTGGAAAAGGTCATACGAGACGCAAAGGTGAACAGAAATGACATTCTGTACACCAAACAACACATGTTACTCGCCTACGCCGATGACATCGATATAATGGGTCGAACATTGCGAGCGGTAACAGCCACCTTTGAACAAATTGAAAAGGATATGCCAAAGTGGGTCTGGCAGTAAACGGCGAGAAGACCAAGCTGATGGTATCAACGCGCAAGACGTCCAGTAGACTCGGACCAACTGTGGAACTTGAGAACTACAGCTTCGAGGTAGTTAAAGACTTTATATATCTTGGTAACGCCATAAATAAAACGAATGACATCAGTTTTGAAATTCGGAGGATTGTGATGGCCAACAGAAGCTACTATGGTCTAAGTAAGCAGTTTAGAAACAAGGCCACCTCCCGCCAGACCAAACTCACACTTTACAAGACGCTGATACTATCCGTGCTATTATATGGATCAGAAGCATGGGTACTTGCGCAAGCAGATGAAGCAGCTCTTGGGGTGTTTGAGAGAAAAATTCTCCGAAAGATCTACGGGCCGATCTGCGTCGACGGTGAATATCGGCATCGAATGAACCACGAGCTTTACAATTTATACGCGGACATCGACATTGTCAGTCGTAGTGAGCTGCAGCGACTACGGTGGCTAGGCCATGTTGTGCGGATGAATGAAAATGCCCCAGCTCAAAAGGCATATAAAAATGAGCCAACTGATGGTTCCCGTAGAAGGGGAAGGCCACGAATTAGATGGAAAGACCAAGTAGAAAACAACGTGGTCTTCCAAATCTTGCGCACACGACGCGCTTGGAAATCTTTTTTAAGCTCGGCTTTAACAAGCCAGCTGAGTAAGTAAGAATAAAGGATCTTATGGAACGGCCGTTCTGTAACAAGCCAGCTAAGTAAGTAGGGTTTGAAGTACCTATCATTCGATGTCTTATTTTTGCAGTTTCAATAACAATTGACCGATTTCAGTAAATAAGCCACAAATTGACTTGTCTCCACAAATATTCTCATCACTAACTTCTAATATTTTTTCGCTAAAAAATATCCAATCGCATAAATTTTTATTTTCATTTGTGCACATTTCCTTTCCGTTCGATTCGTTTCATTTCAGTTCAGTCATTCATTCGTTTGATGATTACACAGAGTATCAGCCGAATCACAATAATGCTGAGAACATTGGTAATGCAAGATAATCGTTCATAATCCCATTTGAGAAAGCACGTTTCGGTAATGTTGTTGGTGTTGTTTTTGTTTGTTCTTTTCCTACCCACTTCTTTCACAGAAGGCAATTTCCTTTTTCACATTATCCTCCGGTTGTTTGCCACTTGGAAATGCAAAAGCAACAATAATAACAGCAACAACAACATAAAGATTTCATGGCCAATTTTATCATCATTTTGACCTTCTCCCCACTTGAAATCATGGCGATGGCGTGGGAGAAAAGGTGATGAAAATTGAATGCATTAAGGCGATTATTAAGAAGATAATTAACATACCGACGCATGTTACGCATCGTATTCCGTTTCATTCGAGGATTGTGTTATGGAATTGATTCGTGATTTTAATGATTTTTTTTGCTCACACATATGAATTGCAAATATGTTTATATGTATACTAGCCTATACCCGGTACTTCGTTAGCGAATGTGGGATGTATTTAAACCATTATTAAAATTTTAGAACCATTTAGTACGTATGTTCTACCATAGTATGTTCTCAAATCTATCTTTATATCTCAACTCTACACACCCATTCCGACCGCAACAGAAATCTATCTCTATACTAAATTTGGTGTAATTTTTTACCATTTGTACTCTTGTAATACTTATTTTGAAAAAAAATCTAATATAGCTTCACCCAAATCCAAATTGAGTATCAGTTAGTGCACATTAATATAAATTTCCATAACTACCTACTTTAACAATCATAAGTCCGAATTTCCAACACTTCCCACATACCCCAATCTTAATTCCAAATGTCAGGATTCTATCGGTTCACCTAAATCCAATTCGTATCACATTTAGTACCACTTAGAACACATAAGTAAAAGTTGCCATTACTACCTACATCATGCAATCCAATTGAAATCATGAATTAGATAAAATCTTAATAATAATCCAAATAGTATCAAATTTAGTGCAGAATTTCCAAAACTTCCTACTTAACCCAAAAATACACTCCCACAGTGATCCTAAATCCAAGTTTCAGGATTCCAACTCTATTGGTTCACCCACAATTCAAATTTTAGCAAATTTAGTACATAGTTGTATCAATGTCCAAAACTTCCTATCCACAATTTGTTCCTAAATCCAAGTTTCAGTTCCAACTCAACAATTTAAATTGTACCAAATTTAGTACACCGTAGTACGAATTTCTAAACATTCTACACACCCCAATCATACCCCCACACTGATCCTAAAACCAAGTTTCAGGTTTCCACCTCTATCGGCTCACCCACAATTCAAATTGTAGGTGAACCTCCACAGTGATCCTGAATCAAAATTTCAGGATTCAAACTTTATCGCTTCACCCACAATTTAAATTGAACCGAATTTGGTACACTTAGTACAAATTTCTAAAACTTCCTACATACCCCAACCCCATACCCCCACAGTGATAGTAAATCAAAATTTCATGATTTAACTTTATCGGTTCACCCACAATTTAAATTTTACCAAATTTAGTACACATTAGTACAAATTTCTAAATCTTCCTACATATTTCAATCTTACACCTCAACAGTGATCCTGACTCCAAATTTCATGATTCTAGCTCTATTGGTTCACCTAAAATTCTAATTGTACAAAATTTAGTACCATTTAGTACCCATAAGTATTATTTTCTTAAACTGAATCCTGACCGTAATCATACATCCCTACAATGATCCTAACTCCAAAATTCATTGTTCCAGCTCTATCGGTTCACCCAAATCCAAATTGTACCAATTATTGTACGATTTAGTACTTTTTGTACACATAAGTAAAAATTTCCAAAACTACGTACATATCCCAATCCTACACTCCGACGGTAATGTTAATTTCAATTTTCAGGATTCCAGCTCGATTTGTACCTCCAAATCAAATTTGTACCAAATATAGTACCATATAGTACTTTTCGTACACATGAGTACACGCTTTCCAAACTCTCCTCATATCGACCCTACTTCTCAACGTTAATTTACATACTAAATTTCAAGTTTTTAGCTCACTCCATTCACATGCTACGAAATTGTACCAAATTTAGTACATTTTCGCACTTTTCGGATAGTTATAGTTCGAATTTCCAAAAACCCTTTAGTACATCTATCCTACACTCAATCAACGACCACCAACCCAAATTTCACAGTTTACTCTTTGATTAGTATAGATTAAATTGGTACCAAATATAGTATCATATAGTACTTTTCGTACACATGGGTACACGCTTTCAAAACCATCTCCTTAAATAGACTCTACATCTCAACCCTAATTCGCATTCCACATTTCAAGTTTTTGGCTCTATACATTCACATACTACGAATTTGTACATACATTTTAGTACTTTTCGGATAGTTATAGTTCGAATTTCAAAAAACCCTTTGCTACACCAATCCTACACTGCATCAGCGACCACCATTCCAAATTTCAGAGTTCTAGCTCTACCGGTTCGCCAAATACAAATATCACATTTAGTACTTTTCGTACCGTTCTAGTCCACATTTCAAGTTTTTGGCTCTATCCATTCACATGCTACGAATTTGTACCAAATTAAGTACATTTTAGTACTTTTCGGATAGTTATAGTTCGAATTTCCAAAAACCCTTTGCTACACCTATCCTACACTGCATCAGCGACCACCATTCCAAATTTCAGAGTTCTAGCTCTACCGGTTCGACAAATACAAATGATATCACATTTAGTACTATTCGTACCGTTCTAGTACGAATTTCCAAAAACCAAGCCTTATCTGTCACCTTTGGACCAAGAGTGACCCTCACCCAATATTTCAAGATTCTAGCTTCAGTCGTTTCGTCTGGGCGTTGATGAATCGTTAAATCAGTAATCGTTACTCCTTTATTAGTATAGATTAGTACTTTTCGTACCGTTCTAGTACGAATTTCCAAAAACCCAGGCTTATCTGTAACATTTGGGCCAAGAGTGACGCTCACCCAAAATTTCAAGATTCTATCTTCAGCCGTTTTGTCTGGGCGTTGATGAATCGTTAAATCAGTCAGTCAGTCAATCACTTTACTCTTTTATTAGTATAGATTAACGGATATACATCGACTGAGAGGATGGTGGATACATTAAGGTTGACTTGAGGAGTGATTTTTAGTAGATCTTCAAATATAAATACGGGTCTATATTGTCAACCCACACCCAGTGAATAGCAAATAAATTAACAGATTTAACTTTTTTCTTAAAAAAAAAATAATTTAAAGGGACATTTAATAAAAATAATATTCTAAATTTAATATTTTTTATCAAAATTTCCTTTAAAAGTCACTTAAATTTTGTTAACTATTTTTTTTATTAAAAAAAATATTTAATTTATGTCAATATACGTTAAAAATAACATTCAACAATTTTAATGATGTCTCCACCAATACCACCATTGCAGTTATTAAAAGTGTGGCTATAAATATATGTGTTTGTATACACATACACACGTATTTAAATATTGTTCAAGTGTCAACATAACACCCAGTACGACAGCGTGTACTGGCTGGCCTACTTCGATAAACATCTAACCACAGGTAATGTTTTTATTTGACATTAAAAACAGCCACCAAACCATTCGACCGCTCCCGCCCCTCCGGCAAAATTGTATTTCGTGATGAATATTAACGTTACTATCTATAAAATAAAATTTCCGCTGAAAAATCGCATACATATTATTTTTGTTTATTTAATGACCATTTAATAAGAAGTGAAACTTGTTGTACATTTTTGGTAAATTCAAATCCTGGAGCTATAATTTTTAATATAATTATAGGGGACATATAAACAATTATTACAAAGAAGTAAGAACGGCATTGAGGTAGGCATTCAAAATCGGTATATTGGGGCCATGTAAAAACATGGACCTACATAGGCGATTTCTTGAAAATATTTATCTTGCACACACCGAAGTGAAGATAAATATTTTCAAGAAATCGCCTATGTAGGTATATGTTTGTGTGCAATATACCGATTTTGCATTGCCGTACTAATAATTGTTTATATGCCCTAAAAATATATAATATGTGTATGCCCTAAAAATTTATAATCGAAAATACAGACACTCGGTTCTAGCCTAGGAAGTTCAATATACCGAAAATAAAGCGGGCCGTTATATACGTCCAAAATTTCCTAGCTAAAATGTCGAAATAATAAAAAGTATGTGTCTGCAAGAATGTTTTTCATCCTCCAAGAACCAGAAATTTACCACACTTCGATGGAAAATTGCGGCAAAGAGCTTCAAATATACCGAAATCGGAGGCGAGATCTTTACGTGGAGGCTATACCAAACCATTGTCCTATATCGAAAATTTTTGGCAGAAGTTTCTTCGAAAAAATATATGGGAGATACATCTAAATCTGCACCGATTTTCACGAAACTTCACACATACATTATTCTAGTTTTAATTTAGTACGCTGTACCAAAATTCGTGAAAATCGAAAAATATATAGGGACATTGATGTACCAATTACCTTAAATCGGACGAAAATATATATGGGAACTATATCTAAATCTTAACCGATTTTCATGAAACTTAGCACACATTATTATTGACGCAATTCAGTACGTTATGCTAAAATTCGAGCAAATCGAATGATTTTCAGGGACTTTGGTGCACCATTTACCTAAAATCGGGCGAAACTACATACGGGAGCTATATCTAAATCTGAACCGATTTTCACGAAACTTAGCACACGTCATTCGACGACCTAATACAGTACGTTATGTCAATATTCGAGCAAATCGAATGATTTTCAGGGACTTTGGTGCGCCATTTACCTAGAATCAGGTGAAACTATATATATATATCTAAATCTGGATTTTCACGAGCTATATCGCTATGCCGAAATTCATGCAAATCCGATTTTGCACCATTTACCTAAAATCGGGCGAAACTACATACCTATATCTCTGAACCGATTTTCACGTTACCACTCATCAGTCTAGACTTAATTTAGTACGCTATGATAATTTTCTTGCAAATCAAAGGATATAAAGGGACTTTGGTACACCATTTACATAAAATTGGACGAAAATATATATGGGAGCTATGTCGAAAACTGAACCGATTTTCCCGAAACTTACCACTCATCAGTCTAGACTTAATTCAGTACGTTATGACGAAATTCATGCAAATCGGATGATTTTCAGGGACTTTGGTGCACCATTTACCTAAACTAGGACGAAACTATATATGGCAGGTAACACACATCATTCGAGACTTAATTCAGTACGATATGCAAAATTTCGTGCAAATCGAAATAAATATAGGGACTTTGGTGCACCAATTTTATCAAATGGGGTGAAAATATATATGGGAGCTATATCTAAATATAAACCGATTTTAACGAAACTTAGCATAATTTTTCCCAATTTCAAGAGGGTTCGTCCATGGGCAAAACAAATGAGCTGTGCCAAATTTCATTTAAATCCGAACTATACTTTGTTTACATTTTAACATGGACAAACGGACATGGATAAATCGACTCAGAAAGTGATTCTATGCATATTCTCAAAAGGAACCATGGGTTTATCTCGTTTCCTTATGCCTGTTACAAACATATGAACAAAGACATAATACCCTGTAACACAGGGTGATGAAGGGTATAAATAGGTGAACGCTTTCAAAATACCGGGGTACCTCATAACAGGGACCTGCATCACAAAACTATGTTTCTCATCCTCTAAGATTTTTCATAATATGGACTTATTTTCTTTACACTTCAAGAATCCAAGATGCAATTTTGGTAAGAATCCGGTTAAAACGCTCAATCAAATCTCAACACCCCAGAAGATCAAATTACAGCGGCAAAAAGCTTTAACATACAGACAATTGAGCAGGGTCTTTACATGGATCTAGGAGGCAGGTGGTACCAAAAGAAGTGGTCCCACCCACGGAATTTATCTAATTTAGCTAAATATAATGTTAGGATCAGCAATGATGAGATCAATTCGGCTAGGATTTTTTGAATAATTTCAACACTTTTTGATTTGTTCCACTTGGGATCTAAACCCAAATATTAAAATAAATATAAATCTTCAAACATTAAATAATGTAGACCATACTATCGATTCAAATAAAGATTTCAGGATTTTTTTTATTTTATGTTTTTCACCCTTTATACAATGATCGTCTATTGGGAACAGTTGTGTTGAGGGATTACTTTTGATCGAAATTTGGTACTAAATAGCACATTACCACAGCCAAAAATAATAAAATCTTCATACTACAATATATGTGTATTGGTCCATTTTTAGGTAAACCCCAATTTTCAGTAAATTTTCTCATCAAACGTGTCTGAAATTAATTAATTCTGCTTCGGAGTGGGTTAGACATCTCCTTGGAAAAATGTCAGTTTATGTCTACTATTTTGGTATATTTCCTAAAATCGATAGCTTCCGTTTTCCATGACATCGAAATAGTTAGCCACGGTTTCCAACATCATTCGTCTATAATTCTATGAAAACTTCTTTAAACATTCATTTCAGTACAAATTTACTCATAGAGAGCGAGAATCCGTTCCTTATAAATTATTAAATAGTTATAACAACATATGTTGTTCATCCCTGTAGGGTATAAAAAATTTTACAAACCGAACTTAAGACATTTTTTAAACGTTATTATACCCTCCACCATAGTATGGAGGGTATATTAGTTTTGTTTTTCCGTTTGTAACGCATCGAAATACTCATTTCCGACCCTATAAAGTACATATATTCTTGATCAGCGTAAAATTCTATGACGATCTAGCCATGTCCGTCTGTCTGTCTGTCTGTCTGTTGTAATCACTCTAGCGTCTAAACGAATTGAGATAGATCGCCAAAATTTTGCATAGAGTCGTCTTTTGTCTGCAGGCAGGTCAAGTTCGAAGATGGGCTTTATCGGTCCACGTTTAGGCATAGCTCCCATATAAGGGTACCCCCCATATTTTCGGTATTTTGGGGTTCTTGAGCGCGTTTTTCAACCGAATTCGCTGAAATTTGGTACATTGGGTTCTTATTGGGTACTCAATGTCTCCACAAAAAATTATAAATATAGGTCCACTTTTTCTGGTAGCCCCCATATAACGGTACCTCCTAATTTTCAGTATTTTGGGGGTTTTTTAACGTATTTTTCCGCCGAATTAGCTGTAATTTAGTATTTTGAGTTCTTAATAGGTACCAAATCTCTTCACAAAAAATTATGAATATAGGTCCATTTTTTCGGATAGCCCCCATATAACGGTACCCCCCAAATGTCGGTATTTTGGGGTTCTTGAGCGCGTTTTTCAACCGATTTCGCTGAAATTTGGTACATTTGGTTCCTATTGGGTGCCAAATATCTCCACCAAAAATTATAAATATAGGTCCAATTTTTCTGGTAGCCCCCATATAAGGGTACCCCCAATTTTCGCTATTTTGAGGTTCTTAAGCACGTTTTTCAACCGAATTCGCTGAAATTTGGTATTTTGTAGTCGAATATGGTAAAAAATTTCTCTACAAAAAAATTTTAATATGTACCCCCTTTTTGGGGTAGTCCCCATATAACCCCTTTTTTATATTAAAATAGGTAAGGTTCGATAATCAACTATATATGAACTATAACCCGTATTTAAACTTAGCCCCTGTGTTGGAGGTACCAGAAGGAGTGGACCGATATTCCCCGTCTTCGAATTTGAACTAAGTTTGGAAGAAATAATAAAATTGGCATAGTTTGGATGAAATGTAAATTTTCTGAAACGGATTTGATCCAAAGAAACATGGGGTCTAGAACCAATATTTCGATGAGGCACATTTTAAGGGTATAAATTGTATACACCCTCATTAGCCATAAGGCTGAGGGTATAATTATCTATTAAAAATTTCTGAAATTTGTATTATAGTTTACATAGAAATGTCGGTATAGTTCCACTTTTTGGTATGTTCCCTATATTTTCATTTCTAGTACCTGTCAGTATATCTATGGTGGAGGGTATCCAAAGTTCGGCCCGGCCGAACTTAACGCTTATTCACTTGTTTTTTCTTTATAAATATTTTTTTTTTTTACTGTTATTATAACATACAATAATCACTTAAATATATGAATGTAATAATTATCTCCAATTTATTATGCATACAAAAGAAAATGTAACTATTAAGTAATTATAATCACTCCACACACACACACAACATTGCCTGGGGTCTTCCTCCTATTAATTTAATTTATTTACTTTCAAATAATTTCTCCGAATAACTAAACAAAACACTTGAAATTGTTGCCATTAGTGTTTTTCTTCTTTTGTACTTCCTCTTCATCTTCTGCTGCTTCTTTTCTTTGGCTTTTGTAAACACAGCAACATTTGAATTCGCAGTAGAGTGTTTGAATAGCTTTCCTATTGTTTAGCTACGTCTTTGTTGTTTATCATCGATGTTGAATAAATACATGTGTATGTAAGTAGGTGGGTGGGTGTGTGTGTGTGTGAGTGTATGCACTGCAATTACGTAAACATGATGCATACACAATAGAATTATTTTCATCATCATCATTATCAACAGCATCCTTAATGCCCGCCAACAGCCTCATCATCAATGGCGGAATGAAAATAACAAACAAATAAATAAAATAAAATTTATATAAAAAATGCAAAGAATATCAGTTATTCGAAATGCTTGTTAGCAAAATGTTAATTTCGGGGCAGAGAATACGTAACAGTAAATCAATGTCGTAATAGTATTTTCATAGGTAGTAAGAGTGCCTCATTAAAAACAGAAGAAGAAGTTAAATAATCTTTTGATTGTAGAGAAAAGTCAGTGGAGGTGGGTTCCGTGCATTTTGAGAGGTTCCCTGGTAATTTTACCATACAAAATTTTAAACGAGTGAAAAAGCGTTAAGTTAGGCCTAGCCAAACTTTGGATACCCTCCACCATAGATATACCGACAGGTACTAGAAATGAAAATATAGGGAACATACAAAAAAGTGGACCTATACCGACATTGGATAATTATACGCTCAGCCTTATGGCTAATGAAGGTGTATACAATTTAACACGGTGAAAATGTGGCTCATCGAAATATTGGTTCTAGACCCCACGTTTCGTTGGACCAAATCCGTTTCAAAAAATGTAGATTTCATCATAACTTTGTCCATCTTATTATTTCTTCCTATCTTAGTTCATGTTCGAATATGGGGAATATCGGTCCATTCCTTCTTGAACCTCCACACTGGGGCTAGGTCTAAATGCGGGCTAAAGTTCATTATCGAATCTTACGTTCTAATTTCTTATCTCGCTATCCTCTGCAGATGAAATATTTACAAAAGAGTCTTTGAACCAAACTCAAAACTCGGGACAAATTAGATAACTATGTACACATGTACGGTGAAACATGTGTATAAAATCCTGAAAATACTTAAATTTAGAGGGCAATATTATATATGGGGCATACTAAAGCGGGTCCAATATTGACAACATTGTGTAGGAATTAGCAACTACTTGGTGTTTTCATTATATAAGGGGTTAGGCCTAATTTAGTGCCGATGTAGCTCAAGTTCCAAGCTAATATTTTAGTTTTGAATCCCAATACCGTTAATTACACTAAATATTAAATAGGTAGGATGTTTTATATAGGACCTGGTTCTAAATGCGGGTCGATACAGTTCATTCTCAAACCTCACGTTTTAGTTTTTATGTCGATATCCACCGAGAGAAGGATGATTACAACATATGGCTAAATCGACTAAATCGTTTTAGAATCCCACACTATGTGGGGTATGAACTGAAACTTTCGTCTACCGAATATATATTTTAAAATAAAAAGGGGGTTATAAGGGGACTACCCCTAAAAAGGGGTGAATATTAATAATTTTTGGTAGGGAGATTTGTTAACATTATATGACTACAAAATACCATATTACAGCCAATTTAGCTGAAAATCGGGCTCTAGAACTCCAAAATACCGTAAATTGGAGGGTACCCTTATATGGGGGCTACCCGAAAAAATTGGCCGATATTTATAATTTTTAGTGGAGAGATTTTATGCCCAATAATAACTCAAAGTACTAAATTACAGCCAATTCGGTGAAAAAATCCAGTCAAAACCCCACAAAAACTGAAAATTGGAAGGAACCCTTATATGGGGGCTACCCGAAAAAATGGACCTATATTTATAATTTTTAGTAGAGAGATTTGCTTCGCAATAAGAACTCAAAGTACGAAATTTCAGTGAATTCGGTTGAAAAGCGGGGTCAAGAACCCCAAAATACCAAAAATTTGGGGTACCCTTATATGAGGGCTACCTGAAAAAATGGACCTATATTTATAATTTTTTGTGGAGAGATTTGATACCCAATAAAAACTGGAAGTACTAAATTACAGCTAATTCGGTGAAAAAATCCGGTCAAAACCACCCAAAAATTGAAAATTGGTAGGTACCGTTATATAGGGGTTACCAGAAAAAGTGGACCTATATTTATATTTTTTAGTGGAGAAATTTGGTATCCCAAAATAACCCATTTTACCAAATTTCAGAGAATTTGGTTGAAAAACGCGCTCAAGAACCCCAAAATACTGAAAATTTGGGGGTACCCTTATATGGGAAGTATGCCTAAACGTGGACCGAACTTGACCTGCCTGCAGACAAAAGACGACTCTATGCAAAATTTTGGCGTTCTACCTCAATTCATTTAGACGCTAGAGTGATTACAACAGACAGAAGGACATGCTTAGATCGTCATAGAATTTTACGCTGATTAAGAATATATATACTTTATAGGGTCGGAAATGATTATTTCGATGCGTTACAAACGGAAAAACAAAACTAATATACCCTTCATACTAGGGTGGAGGGTATAAAACGCCCCAAATAGGCGGCGAATATTAATAATTTTTGGTAGGGAGATTTGTTACCATATACGAATACAAAATACCAAATTGCAGCAAATTCGGTTGAAAAACGCACTCAAGAACCCCAATATACCGAAAATTGGGGGTACCCTTATATGGGGGCTATCCGAAAAAATGGACCTATATTTATAATTTTTAGTAGAGAAATTTGATACGTGCTTAAAAGCCCCCAAATACCGTAAATTTGGGCTACCAGAAAAAGTGGACCGAAATTTATAATTTTTAGTGGAGTGGATATTCCAAATTTCAGCGAATTCGATTGAAAAGCGTGTTCAGATCCTTAAAATATAGAAAATTGGACGGTACATCTATATGGGGGCTATGCCTAAACGTGAATCGATATAGCCCATCTTCGAACATGAACTGCCTGCAGACAAAAGACAAGCCTATGCAAAATTTCAGCACCATATCTCAATTTCTTCCGAAGATAGCAGTTGACCACGAAGTCAGGCACCAACAAACTTCTCATTGGGATCGTATCGCTGGTAACTTAAGTACTTCGATTTGTCACAAGAGACATTTGGGTATGAAAGGTTTTTTTGTAAAAAACAATAAATATCTTCTGGGGAGAATATCCCAACAAAAACTAAGGGAACTGATGAGGATCAGTGGCGAGATCCGAAACTATAGTCTTCCATGCCTGACTCCTCGGCGGACAATGCCATACATTCCCCACTAATAAATAGTTTTTTTTATACCCAGGGTATTAAGGGGACCCCCCCATTCTCGGGGTCAAAATTTTTGTTGATATAATTCGAATCTACACTGATTAAAGAAAGTCTCTACAAAATTTCAAGTGAAAATCTCAAGAACTCTTGAAGATATAGCCGATTTATTGTGTAAGCATCAAGTGACGGATGAAGGGCTTCTCAAACTTTAAACGCGTTTTTCTCTAAACATTTTTTTGCGAATGGCGGGCACGATAACTCAAAAACTAATAATCCAATCGGTTCCAAATTTTGCAACGTTTCTCTGGGACTGTATAGCTCTCATCAAAAAAATACTTTTCTTTAATTACAAAAAACAACAACAAAACAATAACAAAAATTTTGTTGTAAATTATTTTTCTTCTCTTTTAAATTTTTAATTATATATGTGCAAAGTTACAAACCTTTACAAGCATTTGTATTCATTTACCAGCCCATTGAAAATCTTGAAAAATTAAAATGGTGAATGGGGGGGGTTCCCTTAAGTCTTTGTACATATGTTTGTATCAGGCAAAATTAATCGAGATAGACCCACGGTTCCTTTTGAGAATATGCATAAAATCACTTTCTGACTCGGTTTATGCATGTCCGTTCGTCCATGTTAAATTGTGAACAAAGTACAGGTCGCATTTATGATCCGAATTGGATGAAATTTGTCACAGCTCATTTATTTGGCCCAAGGACGAACCCTATCGAAATTGGGAAAAATCGATTCAGATTTAGATATAACTCTCATATATAGTTTCGTCCGATTTTCAGTAAATCGTTCACCAAAGCTCCAAAATATGTCCGATTGACCCAAAATTTTGCACAACGTACTGAAGTTAGTATAGCCTACTATGTATGAAATCGGTTCAGATTTGGATATAGCTCCCATATATAGTTTCGTCCGATTTTCAGTAAATGGTGCACCAAAGCTCCAAAATATGGCCGATTGACACAAAATTTTGCACAAAGTACTGAAGTTAGTATAGTCTACTATGTAAGAAATCGGTTCAGATTTGGATATAGCTCCCATATATAGTTTCATCCGATTTTCTGTAAATAGTGCACCAAAGCCCCAAAATATGGCCGATTAAGACATAATTTTGCACAACGTACTGATGTTACTATAACATAACGATTGTCAAGTTTTTTTTGTGTGAAATCGGTTCAGTTTTAGATATAGCTTCCATACATAGTTTCATCCGGATTTAAGATAACTTTAATCGTTGAAATCGGTTCGGATTTGGATATAGCTTTCATATATACTTTGGCCCGATTTCATATAAATTGTGCACAAACTCCTAATGTTTATCAGATTGCGTTCGACCGACTTCATGTTAATTGGACTCCAAATAATTAATGGGTGTGCGTTGAGATTTACTTCAAATCAATATATATAATTTGTCCCATTGCAAAGAAACGACTCCTATATCTGTCCACATGAAAAATTTAGCATAGGTCGCAGAATGACATGTCTATGATTGATTTAAGTCGGTCCACAGTTAATGATCAAAGATAATGATGAAATATTTTAGTTTATCCAATTTCATGTTAATGGTTCTTCAAAAATGCGACGCTAATAAGGATGAATCTGTTGAATATACTCAAAATGGTGAAGGGTATCATATACTCGGCTGTAGGGTATAAAAATAATTTTTACATTCTAAATTCACTTTACAATTTCATTGCCGCCTCCTACAACAAAGATTTAAATTCTAACACTCTCCCTAACCAAATACATAAATATTTACGTAATAATATTACACGTGTAAGTCATTTGAAATATTTACAATATTATCACAACATCATCAAATTAACATAAAATATTATGGCAAATTGTTTAGAGTTTATTTTGTCGTTTGTCATCATTGCAATGCGTGATGTACGTAACAATAACATCAGAAGCAGCAACAAAAAACAAAAAAATATGGCAACTATGTCATTACTACTATTATTATTATTATCCACGGTAGCAGCTTCTGTACATTATCAATGACTTTGTTATTATTGTTGCTGTTGTTGTTATCACAGTCACAATTACATAGACTTTACTATATCCCCTATGATTATCATCATTAACTGCACACACAATGGAAGATGAGCACATGACACGAGAGAGAGAGGGAGAAGAGACCTAGAGTAACAACAGCAAAAATAGTTATTTATTATAAAAAACTCAGCATTGTTTGTTTATTCACTTGATTCTGGTATTTATGTGTAGTCGTCTTGGGTTTATTTTGTTCACTGCATGTAAGTGATGATATTATGAAAGTGTGTCCTTTGAGTTGTCCTGGTGGAGATCTTTTTTTGTACAGATACGTTTGAGTTTCAATCTAGCCCGGTTTTTGGCATTTGTAAATTGTCTATACATATCCATGATTTGATATGTCTTCATATCATTTTTATACCCTTCACCATAATATGGAGGGTATATTAATTTTGTTTTTCCGTTTGTAACTCATCGAAATACTCATTTCCGACCCTATATAGTATATGTATTCTTGATCATATATATATTCTTGATAAAGGAGATAGATCGCCAAAATTTAGCATAGAGTCGTCTTTTATCTGCAGGCAGGTCAAGTTCGAAGATGGGCTTTATCGGTCCACGTTTAGGCATAGCTCCTATATAAGGGTACCCCCCAATTTTGGGTATTTTGAGGTTCTTGAGCGCGTTTTTCATCCGAATTCGCTGAAATATGGGTCCATATTTTCGGATAGCCCCCATAAAAGGGTACCCCCAATTTTGCGGTATTTTGGGGGTTTTGATCGCATTTTTCGACGGAATTCTCTGAAATTTGGTACTTTGAGTTCTTATTGAGTAGCAAATCTCTATACTAAAAATTATAAATATAGGTAAATTTTTTCGGGTGGCCCCCATATAAGGGTACCCGCCTATTTTTGGTATTTTAGGGTTCTTGAGCGCGTTTTTCAACCGAATTCGCTGAAATTTGCTACATTGGGTTCTTATTGGGTACTAAATGTCTCCACAGAAAATTATAAATATAGGTCCACTTTTTCTGGTAGCCCCCATATAACGGTACCTCCTAATTTTCAATATTTTGGGGATTTTGATCGTATTATTCCGCCGAATTAGCTGTAATTTAATATTTTGAGTTCTTAATAGGTCCCAAATCTCTCCACAAAAAGTTATGAATATAGGTCCATAACTTCGGATTGACCCCATATAAGGGTACCCCAATTTTCGGTATTTTGGGGTTCTTGAGCGCGTTTTTCAACCGAATTTGCTGCAAATTGGTATTTTGTACTCGTATATGGTACCAAATCTCCTTACCAAAAATTATTAATATTCGCCTCCATTTTGGGGTAGTCCCCATATAACCCCCTTTTTATACCCTCCACCTTAGTATGGAGGGTATATTAGTTTTGTTTTTCCGTTTGTAACGCATCGAAATAATCATATCCGACCCTATAAAGTACATATATTCTTGATCAGCGTAAAATTCTATGAGGATATAGACATGTCCGTGCGTCTGCCTGTCTGCCCGTCTGTCTGTTGTAATCACTCTAGCGTCTAAACTAATGGAGATAGATCGCCAAAATTGTGCATAGAGTCGTCTTATGTCTGCAGGCAGGTGAAGTTCGAAGATGGGCTTTATCGGCCCACGTTTAGGCATATCTCTCATATAAGGGTACCCCCCAATTTTCGGTATTTTGAGGTTCTTGAGCGCGTTTTTCAACTGAATTCGCTGATATTTGGTACATTGAGTTCTTATTGGGTAGCAAATCTCTCCACTAAAAATTATAAATATGGGTCCATATTTCCGGATAGCCCAATATAAGGTACCCCAATTCGACGGAATTCGCTGAAATTCGATATGTTGACTTCTTATTGGGTAGCAAATCTCTATACTAAAAACCAGTAAGGAAAGTAGTAAAGTCGGACGGAGCCGACTATATGATACCCTTCACCACCTTGGGTATATTCAACAGATGAATCCTAACAAACGTCGCATTTTTAAAAGACCAGTAATGAATGAAACCATAAACATTTCATTCTGTAACCGATACTAAATTTTTCATTTGGTTAGATATAGAAGCTATATCTAAATCTGAATCGATTTCAGGAAACTTAACACACATCATTCTAGATCTAATTCGTTACGCTGTGCCAAATTTTGTGAAAACCGAAAGATATTAAGGGACTTTTGTACACCACTTACATTAAATCGGACGAAAATGTATATAGGATCTATATCTAAATCTGAACCGATTTTCACGAAACTTAACACACATCATTCTAGACCTAATTCATTACGCTGTGCCAAATTTCGTGCAAATCAAAAGATATATAGGGACTTTGGTGCACCATTTACATCAAATCGGGCGAAACTATATATGGGAGCTATATCTAAATCTGAACCGGTTTTCTCGAAACTTGGCACACATCGTTCTGGACCTAATTCAGTACTCTGTGTCAAATTTCATGCAAATCAAAAGATATGGAGGGACTTTGGTGCCCCATTTACCTTAAATCGGCCGAAACTATATATGGGAGCTATATCTAAATCTAAACCGATTTTCTCGAAACTTGGCACACATCATTCTGGACCTAATTCAGTACTCTGTGCCAAATTTCATGCAAATCGAAAGATATAGAGGGACTTTGGTGCCCCATTTACCTTAAATCGGACGAAACTATATATGGGAGCTATATCTAAATCTGAACCGATTTTATCGAAACTTGGCACATATCATTCTGGACCTAATTCAGTACCCTGTGCCAAATTTCATGCAAATCGAAAGATACAGAGGGACTTTGGTGCCCCATTTACCTTAAATCGGACGAAAATATATATGGAAGCTATATCTAAATCTGAACCGATTTTTCCAAATTTCAATAGGGTTCGTCCCTGAGCCAAATAAGTGACTTGTGCCAAATTTCATCCAAATCGGATTATAAATGCGACCTGTACTTTGTTTTCAATTTAACATCTACAGACGGACAGACGGACGGTCGGACGGACATGCATAAATTTCCTTTTGTTTCCTTTTGCCTGTTACAATTATATGCACAAAGACATAATACCCTGTACCACAGTGTGTTGAAGGGTATAATTATAAATATAGGTCAATTTTTTCTGGTAGCCCCCATATAAGGGTACCCCTCAATTTTCGGTATTTTATGGTTCTTGAACGCGGGTGTGAACCGAATTCGCTGAAATTTGGTACATTAAGTTCTAAATGTCTCCACAAAAAAATATAAATATAGTTGTACTATTTCTGGCTGCCCCCATATAACGGTACCTCCTAATTTTCAGTATTTTGGTTTTGACCGCATTTTTTCGCCGAATTAGCTGTAATTTAGTATTTTGAGTTCTTAATGGGTACCAAATCTCTTCACAAAAAATTATGGCAATAGGTCAATTTTTTCCGATAGCCCCGATATAAGGGTACCCCCAATTTTGTGGGGTTCTTGAGTGAGATAAAAAAGTAGAACGTAAGGTTCAATTATGAACTATAGCCCGCATTTAGATCTAGACCCTGTATGGAGGTTACAGAAGGAGTGCAACGATATTCCCCATCTTCGAACTTGAACTAAGATTTGAAGAAATAAGAAAATGGACAAAGTTTGGATGAAATCTAAATTTTTTGAAACGGATTTGGTCCAAAGAAACATGGGGTCTAGAACCAATATTTTGATAAGCCACATTTTCACCTTGTTAAAGTGTACACACCCTCATTAGCCATAAAAGATTTCTGAAATACGATTATACCGACATTTCGGTATAGGTCCACTTTTTGGTATTTTCCCTATATTTTCATTTCAAGTACCGGTCGGTATATCTATGATGGTTCGGTCCGGCCGAATATACTTCGAGACACCCCAATATATAATCTCCACATTTCTTATTGTGATAGCAGTGGGAGTTGCTTGACATTTACAATGTGTGGTTATCCATTGTTATTGTCTTCCTAGATACTTGGCACATATGTTTCATTCGTTTGGATACTTGCAACTATTCTCCATTCATTTTCTTTTGTTTGGTAAATTACAGACACAGTTGTTCACAGCATTTACTCACACACACACATGCATCGACACACCCACTCCCTCATAAACATTGTCCACTGAAGTCCTCTTTGACAATTGTCAACAACAATCTCTGATTACCTACTATGGCCCCACTATATGACTTGATTACCCGGAACTAGTTAAGATAGGGAAAAGAGAATACGGAACAAAGTAACAGATCTATGGCGAAATGTTTCAATACAATGCAAAGAGAATTGAAAATAAGCAACCCAGTCAAGATGATATGGATTACATTTAGTATACTTAGGATAATGAAAGAATGGATATTTAAGAAATGCGAAAGTCTGTACTCAGAGATATATTGCAGAGTTTGTGTACTGTGAGACAAATAAGGTTGTTCGATGATAATATCATGATATAACGGTTTCAAATATTTTAAGGATTTCAGATTTGTTTTCGAAGTTAGAGTATAGGGTTGCGAAATGGAGTTGTAGAAAACTTATTTTGGAAAATCTTTCTAGGCACAGTATGGGCTAAAAAGGAAACTTTCCATAGATTAGAATTTTGTTATGTATTTCAGTTCTCACATTTTTCCTGGTCTAGTTCCTACAATTAGAAAGTCTTTCAGAAATATCTTATGAAAAAGCCATTGCAGAGTCTTTTTATCTATGGGAGATCTTTCAGAGGACTTCTGTCTATAGAAGGCCTTTCTGAGGACTTACATCTATAAAAGAGCTTCCTGAGGTATTCTAACGAAGTCACCTGCTTAATATAAGCTTCTCAAAGGTCTACTACGTATAGATGGCATGTCAGAGGTTTTACCTCTACATGGTATTTAAGAAGTATTTATACCCTACACAACTATGTTGTAGGGGTATTATAGCTTTGTGTGACCCCAAGAGTTTGAGACGTCGCGAAATATCTCTACTAGCTGAGTCGAGCTATATATGTGCGCCCGCCTATCTCTCCATTATAATTTGTAAACACGATACAGACCACAGTTATGAACCAATCTTCAAGAAATTTTGCATATAGGACCAGTTCTGGCTATAGAAGGTCTTCCATCTATAGAAAGACTTTCAGAGGCCTTATTTCTTTAAAACGACTTCCAGAGGTATTCTAAGGAAGTCACCTGCCTAAAATAAGCATCTTAGAGGCTTCCTAAAATGAGCTTCCTATGTATAAAAGGCATATCATAGGTTTTATTTTTACGAAATCTTGCATGTAGGGCCGGTTTTGGCCGAGGAAGACCCCTATTGTTTTTTTTTAGAAATTATCCTTTAATATTTAGAAGATGAAATGCACCAAAACATTTTTGGCCACAATTATGACCCGAACACAGAGACATTTTACATGGAGAAATGGATCTAACCCAGAAACAAGCATGGCTCTTATGATAATTGGTCAATAATTAGTAAGTCAAATGGACCCAGACTTTTGTGTGAAAAAAATTGCAAAATTTGCATTATATAACGTGTATATTTACCTCTAAACCACAGATACCGGAGAAGTTGATTGGATATCTAAGGGTAGTTGTTGGCCATTAAATGGATACCAATTATTGTGTTGTATCTAATCGTATGTAGAAGTTATACTTAAACCAGTGAGGAAAGTAGTAAAGTCGGACGGGGCCGACTATATGATACCCTTCACCACTATGGGTATATTAAACAGGACTATTAACATGAAATTGGATGAAATAAAATATGTGATATTTATCTAAATGTGAATCTACCTAGATCTATCCATAAAGTATGTAAATCGCCTTCAAACAAATATAAATAGGTCATCCGTTAGGTTATGTCTGTACTTCTAGAAAACGCAACTACGTAATTCTATGCTCTATTTTGTAAGTTGTGCAAAATTTGATGTCAATCTGACTACATGAGGAGTTTGATGCCCAATTTACTTGAAATCGGGCGAAAATATATATGGAAGCCCTATCCAAATATTAAGCGATTTCAAACAAACATGTCACAGATTTGGTTATAATAATTTCAGAACGTTTTGTTCCTATCAGCCTATTGGTTCCTTGGTGCGTCAATTACTTAAAATCAATCTATAATAAAAGGGAGCTATATATTTATATATTCAGTACGTTATGCCAAATTTCGTGCAAATCGAAAGATATATAGCGACTTTGGTGCACCATTTACATGAAATCGGACGAAACTATATATGGGAACTATATAGAAATCTGGACCGATTTTCTCGAAACTTGGCAGACATCTCTCTAGGCTTATTTCAGTACGTCATGCCAAATATCGTGCAAATCGAAGGATATATAGGGACTTTGGTGCACCATTTATATGAAATCGGACGAAACTATATATGGGAGCTATATCTAAATCAGGGCCGATTTTCACGAAACTTGGCAGACATCATTCTAGACAAAATTCAGTACGTTATGCCAAATTTCGTGCAAATCGAAAGATATATAGAGACTTTGGTGCACCATTTACATGAAATCGGACGAAACTATATATGGGAGCTATATCTAAATCTGGACTGATTTTCTCGAAACTTGGCAGACATCACTTTAGGCTCAATTCAGTACGTTATACCAACTTTCGTGCAAATCGAAGGATATATAAGGACTTTGTTGCACCATTTACATGAAATCGGACGAAACTATATATGGGAGCTATATCTAAATCTGAACCGATTTTCACGAAACTTGGCAGACATAATTCTAGACCTAAATGATTAGGCTATACCAAATTTCGTGCAAATCGAAAGATATAAAGGGACCGTTTACATTAAATCGGTTAAATATATATATGGGAGCTATATCTAAATCTGAACCGATTTTTCCCAATTTCAATAGGGTTCGTCCTTGGGCCGAATAAGTGACCTGTGCCAAATTTCATCCAATTCGGATCATAAATGCGACCTGTACTTCGTTTAAATTTAACATAGACAGACGGACGGACGTACAGACGGATAGATGGACATGCGTAAATCGACTCAGAAAGTGATTCTATGTATATTCTCAAAAGGAACCATGTGTCTATCTCGTTTCCTTTTGCCTGTTACAAACATATGCACAAAGACATAATACCCTGTACCACAGTGTGGTATTATTTAGTATACCATTACCACACTAGATGGCGGATATATAGCGATGATGGCTTTTTGTCTGCTTTTCTAGTCTGCCTGGCTTGACGATTTTACACGTTCATTGGTAGTTGTCTGGGGTATCATTTTCGACTATACTGCTCTCCTCATTGGTTTATATATAAAAGGTTTTTCAAAAGCCTTATTACTATAAAATACCTTACAGAGGGCTTCTATCTATAAAAGGTATTTCACTGGTCTTCGATCTATAGAAGGTCTCTCCATTAAATTTTCTTTTAGAGGTTTTTCATATTTAGATGGTCTTTCAGAGGTTTCCTATCTATAAAATTCCCTTCTGAGGCCTTCTATCAGTAGAAGAGTTTCTGAGGTCATCGGCTTATATAAAGCCTTTCTATATAAGTTTTTCTGTCTATAAAATGTCTTTCGGAGGTATTTATTTGTAGAAAGCATTTCCAACAGAAGTGATTGTAAATTAGCTTGAACATACATTAAAAGTTCAATAAAGGTCCAAGTTTTAACATAACATAATTCCCATATAAGGGTCCCAGCCGATTAAAGGTATTTTGCTCAATTTTATAACAAAATTGACATTAACTTGTTAAAACCTCCTCGGGGATATATACTCAATATAAGTCCATGTGTTGATACGATTTTAGACACATCTCCATCCGAAGTAGTTGTAACTTGGCAAAAACTCCGGCCAGCTGAACTTAACGATGTTTTTACTTTTTCCAGCTATGTAGCTAATGGGTCTGGTGTAGCCTTCCTAGGTGACAAGGCTGCCATCTATCCTTGTCTAAAATCAACGCCTCTTTGAATTTTGTACAATGGTTGAGATCTTTGCTATTTTTGTGTTGTCATTTTCCTTTGGGTGGCGCTATCTCCTATTATTCCTATATTGTGTAACCCTCATGTGTTGTTCTATAGGTTAATTATTAGAATATCATTGGGCTTAACATGCTAAGTAGATGATTGGTCTGCTGTAGTCTGTCTTTGGTGAGGAGACTGCCATCCATCGATGTCTATGAACAACGCCTCTTTGAATTTTTTGCAATGGTTGAGGTCTTTGCTTATTTAGAGTTGTTATTTTTCTGTCAGTTGCGCTCCTATCATATCACAGAAAATGTCAAATCATGGCCTATATCCACCATTTTCTGCAATGATTTTTTGTAATATCCTCCAACATGGATATCCAAATTGTTTACACTACCGTATTAGAAGGCGATCTACTTCATGGGATTAGAAATGATTTTATCTTTAAAATTGATCAAAACTGGCACGAAATCGGTTTTATTATCTTAATGACCTAGTTTAAAAATGGGGGACCAGATCCGTATCCCACAAATAAAGGTTGTTATCGAGTTTGGAGTAGTGAGATTAATTAGTGGTAAATATTTGGGACGAATCCGAAATTTATTAGTGTTCGTAGATAGATTTTCTGACCAATAATCGGGTAAAAGTAGAAAAGGGCGATGAAACCATATCAAAATTCGTTTCCTGTCTATGAGGACTCTATATTAAATCATATGAGCAACATTTTGTTATGATATTTGGAGATCAAACAAATTCGTGTTTTTGTATTTAGTTTCAAGAAAAAAAGCCTGAAAACACGCACAAAGACTCGAAATGGAATCAGGATATATGTTACAAAAATATTCGTTATTCGATTTAACTGAAGAAATGTGATTGCAAAAATATTCTGCAATTGCCACAAACAAAGACATGAGTCCTGTTCGTATCCACAAAAAAAAATGCATCACCGCGTCCTTCGGGTTTCTTAATATATTCATAAATGGCTTTCATCCCCATAAGAAAGTTTCCACACCCTAAAATATTTTTGCACAGTGAAGTTTATCGTATGAAGATTTGCTGCCCAGCAGATTCGGTTGAGAAACGTGCCCATAACTCCGAATATTGGTGACAGACCCACTTTCTCAAACGTGGACAGTGGGTCTCACTTTTCCAAAGAAGTTGTACTAGCCATAACTCAAAAACTTGACCATGGCGAATTTTCCCTTCTGGGCTCTTAACATACCCACCAAGGCCTTACATCCCAAAAAGGTCCTTTCCACATCCCAAACTTATTATCATGATTTAAATCTATACCAATATGTAACATTCAACTCTTCGACTCTTGACCTCTGGGACCTAACCCAATATTTTTTCCCACATCATCATCTCTGTCCATCTATCCACCTTAGCGACCTAACCCAAAGTGCTTCTACATGTTTCCTACAACTGTTATTGTGTCAATTATATTTGCTTCAACATTTCTAATAACAAAACGACCTTTGCCCTGGCAACTATTCACAACTGCACTCTCTGCCAACAGAAAGTGTCTACATTAGCAACAGTCTGAAAATATCGCTGAAAGAGAAGCAAAAACATATCCCCAAACACATACATACATCTATATATGTGTGTGACATATGTGTTTTTTCATCTTCCAGTTCATTCTCCTGCTGCTAACACATATCAGATTGCATTTAAACAGAAGACAACTACTACACACATCCTTGATCAAAACAACTACACTCCTCTTCGACTCACTAACAAAACTTTTGTTACTTTTGGTATTTGTTTGTAACCGGATAAGACTAACAGGACCAAAGTTCCTTCGTTCCAGTTTACACTTAGAACAACTTGTACTACATAATGTCACAATCTGTCAAAGCTGTTCTGTTGACATCCATCCCGCATACGACTTGCCCGAAGGTATGTATGTGACATTTGTGTCAGAGTATATTTTCAATTTGTCGAATGAATAGAAGAAATTGCAACATTGTGGTTGTTGTAATTTTGAGAGAAAGAAATTGTTGGCAAGGCGGAGAGTGGAGGATAGTAGTTAACAGATATCTGCAATCTAATGGATTTATTGTTTGGCAAAAGAATTCTTGTAACTGAATTTAATTGAAATAGTTGTAAAGAGAATGTTAGTAATTAGTGTTTACAAGTGGTCAAGAATTGATAAATAGGCATAGATATTTAAAAGGTTGTCTATTGAAGAGATCCTATGGGGTTTCTATGGATATAAGTAATTTTACAGTTCTTATATCTACATAGTGGGTCTATTAAAAAGTTTCGGACCTGAAAAAGGGCAAAAATCCATGAATGGTATTACTACTACTGCCTTAGATTCTCCTGAGGTGATTGCCAAAAACTGCAGCATATTTTGAACCTAGAAACAAATCGCTTATGTTATTTTGATTCGATTGGGATATTCAATTTCCTCCATTGAGATACCCGAAGTAGTGAACTTCATTGTGATGTGGCAAAAATATTCTAACGTGTATAGCTTAAATCTATTCAATTAGCTTCATATACGATTTGAAAATCATATTAATATTGACTCTTTGTAGAGATACCACGCATTCACATGGCGGTTTCAGGGAATGAAAGACCTCTTGAAAGAACATTTTCGCCACTTTCATGTTCATTGATGGTTCGAAATAAGAAGGCATTTAGTATTCCGAGACGAAAAAAAAACCTCTTAACTAAACATTTATCCGAGGGAGTATGTCAGTCTCCTACCGGGCGCATCACCAGGAGGAAGATGGATGATCATACTAACTTATTAAATCATGGAAAACTGGAGGGCTTGTCCTTGCATAGCCTGAATAACTCTAGTTTTTCAGTCATCAAAGAGCATAGAAGCTCTGAGAAAACTAGTGAAAGATATTGTCACAATAAATGAGACAATCAAACTTAGGGTTGTGTGGAAACAGAACCTTCCTCAATAAAAAGGGAACGCTTTTCCTTAGAGGTTGGGGCAGGAACAGGAAACTGCTGGTGATGAAATGGCAAGACTTCCACAGGGAAGTACTTTTCAACTAACATAATAATACTATATATATATATATATGAAGACCTTTGGAAGAGTTTCAAAAGAATAAATATATTTTAAGGCTTTATTTAGGAGGATAGGCACATTTTGAGGTCTTTTATATTAAAAACCCAGTATGGAAAGCAGTAAAGTCGGACGGGGCCGACTATATGATACCCTTCACTACTATGAGTATATTAAACAGGACTATTAACATGAAATTGGATGAAATAAAATATGTGATATTTATCTAAATGTGAAAAGACACACATCATTCTGGACTAAATTTACATTAAATCGGACGAAAATATATATGAGAGCTATATCTAAACCTTGACCGATTTTCGCGAAACTTGACCGACATCACGCTATGCTCAATTCGGTACGTTATGACAAATTTCGCGCAAATCGAAAGATATAAAGGGACTTTGGAGCACCATTTACATGTAATCGAACGAAACTATATATGGGAGCTATATCTAAATCTAGGCCGATTTTCTCGAAACTTGGCAGACATCACTTTAGGCTCAATTCAGTACGTTATGCCAAATTTGGTGCAAAGCGAAAGATATATAGGGACTTTAATGCACCATTTACATGAAATCGGACGTAACTATATATGGGAGCTATATCTAAATCTGGACCGATTTTTTCGAAACTCGGCAGATATCACTCTAGGCTCATTTCAGTATGTTATGCTAAATTTGGTGCAAATCGAAAGATATATAGGGACTTTGGTGCACCATTTACCTTAAATCGGGCGAACATATATATTGGAGCTATATCTAAATCTGAACCGATTTTCCCAATTTCAATAGGGTTCGTCCTTGGGACAAACAAATGTTTACAATTTAACATGGACAGACAGACGGACGGACGGACATGCATAAATCGACTTAAAAAGTGATTATATGCATATTCTCAAAAGGAACCAGTGGTCTTTCTTGATTCCTTTTGCCTGTTACAAACATATGCACAAAGACATAATACCCTGTACCACAGTGTGGTGAAGGGTATAAAAAACCAAATTACAAAGAATTCGGTTAAAAAAAGCGCTAAAGAACCTCAAAATATCGAAAATTGGAGGTACCCTGAATATGGGGGCTACTCGAAAAAAATGACCTATATTTATAATTTTTAGTGGGGAGATTTGCTACCCAATAATAACTGAAATTACTAAATTACAGCCAATTCGGTGAAAAAAATCAGACCAAAACCCCCCAAAAACTGGACATTTTGAGGTACCCTTATATGGGGGCTGCCAGAAAAAGTGGACCTACATTTATAATTTTTAGTGGGGAAATTTGGTACCCAATAAGAACCCAATGTTCCAAATTTCAGCGAATTCGGTTGAAAATCGCGCTTAAGAACCCTAAAATACAGAAAATAGAAAAATGCGATGAAACCCACGCAAAATTGGGGTACCCTTATATGGGGGCTATCCGAAAATATGGACTCATATTTATAATTTTTATTGGAGAGATTTGCTACCCAATAAGAACTCAATGTACCAAATTTCAGCGAATTCAGTTGAAAAACGCGCTCAAGAACCTCAAAATACCGAAAATTTAGGGGTACCCATATATGGGAGCTAGGCCTAAACGTGGACCGATGTAGCCCATCTTCGAACTTGACCTGCCTGCAGACAAAAGACAATTCTAAGCAAAATATTGGCGATCTATCTCAATTCGTTTAGACGCTAGAGTGATTACAACAGACAGACGGACAGACGGACATGGCTAAATCGTCATAGAATTTTACGCTGATTAAGAATATATATACTTAATAGGGTCGGAAATGATTATTTCGATGCGTTACAAACGGAAAAACATAACTAATGTACCCTCCATACTATGGTGGAGGGTATAAAAACATACACATACCGTTTTAAAATCAATGAAAAATTGCGTGCCAAACGACCAGAATTGGATATTTTTGTGTATTTATGAAATCGAGCAAAATTATTTATGCGGGCTATATTAAATATGGATTGAGCAACCTCTGCATTTGCTTTTTGCAACTTTAATACTTAACACTCAAAACTCAATTTAATTCCCTGTGCCTCTGCTTTATCTAATTATGAACCGTTTTCAACATGACGAATTAAACTATATATGGGGGCTATATATAAATCTGAATCAATTTCAACACAACTTCGCATACATCAATCTTTTTTCCCATTTCAACAGGGTTCGTCCGTGGTCAAAGGCTACCCTGGATCTCGGCCAATATTGGAAATTTTTGGTAGGGAGATTTTCTACGCTAAATTCACACAAATATTTTGAAAATCCCAAAAACACGGTGTGCCTCTTTTGGGATATCGGAAGACCGCTCCTTCTACGTATGGAAGAATATCTCTTATTTTGAGAAAGAAGACCTCTTTTCTTCTTTAATGGCATACGATATCTTCCTCCATTAAAGAACATAGAAGACTCCTTCTTTTATAGAGAAATGCCTCGCATTCTATGGGAGAAAGCATATTGATGACCTCGTCTTCTATCAAAGAAGCGATTTTCGTCCATAAATGAAAAATTGATTTTTCAATGGAAGATGAAAGTGGTCGTTCTATGGAAGAAACAACATTTCCATAGGAAACCACTGCCTTTTATGAAAAATTACAAATTATATTTGACACCTCTTCCATAAAAGAAATATAATCCGCAATTACCCCCACCATCCAATAATATGTTCATAATAATTATGTTTATCTTTGGCCTATTCAACTTCCGTCTTGTGATTCCAGAAAATCCACAAATCTGTCAACAAAAATTAACATTCGTTACCAAGAAAATATTGAACCAAACAACTAACAGTTGTTCAAACATCCACTAAGTAGTAATGACGCAGAATTTTAAGACACGCTCCTAACAAGTCTTCAATTCTCAAAATTTATTTTAATATAAATTCACGAATTTCTCACAGAATAGCACAGTAACATATCAACATTAAAAATGCGTATACACATCGCTCTACTCTTGCTAGCCGTCGGTATTCAATCCGTAGTGGTTAAAGCTGCTCCCCTAGAAGGCAGTACTACCGGTACCGAAACTGTTTTGGACTATGATGCTGGAATGACAATCGGTGATGATGATGACGGTGAACTTGCACATGTTCCCAGTGTTGCTCCAGTTGAGGATGTTGTGGATATTGAACCCATTGAAGAGGGTGTGGATGATATTGAAGATCCAATGTTAGACGATGAAGTTGATGGTAATGGAGAACCTGAGCAACCTGTTGAAGGTACTGAAGAACCTAAGGAAGATATTGAAGAACCTGTAGAAGGTAATGAAGCACCTGTTGAGAGCCGTGAAGAACCTAAAGAAGATATTGAACAACCTGTAGAAGGCATTGAGGATCCTAAGGACGAAATTGAAGAACCTGTGGAAGGTAACAAGGATCCCATTGAAGATAATGAAACTCCTGAGGAAATTCCCGACCAAGAACCTGTAGAGGAAAGCGATAGAAAATCAAGTGAAGAATCCTCTGAATCCTCCGAATCCCGTGAATCTGAATCTGATAGTTCGGAACATAAAAAACGACCTGCCAGACCTACACATTTTAGAGGCCGTAAACATGGACATCGTCGTGGCAATAGAAGACACTGAAAATCATTGTAATTTTTTTTTTAAATTTTAGAGCAACAGAATTTTCTATAAGAAATCGTTTAGTTTTAAGTTTAAAATAAATTTGCAGATATAAAAATGTATGTATGTGTGTGTTTATACAAGACCCCTTCTTCTATACATGGTCTCTTTCATTATGGAACAATACTCCTTCCTAAAACCAGTAAGGAAAGCAGTAAAGTAAATAGGACTATTAACATGAAATTGGATGAAATAAAACATGTGATATTTATCTAAATGTGAATCTACGTAGATCTATCCATAAAGTATGTAAATCGACTTCAAACAAATATAAATAGGTCATCCGTTGGGCTATGTCTGAACTTCTAGAAAACGCATCTACGTAATTCTATGCTCCATTTTGTATGTTGTGCAAAATTGGTTGTCAATCTGACTAACATGAGGAGTTTGATGCACAATTTACTTGAAATCGGGCGAAAATATATATGGAAGCTCTATCCAAATATTTCAAACAAACTTGTCACAGGTTAGGTTGTACTAATTTCAGAACGTTTTGTTCCTATCAGCCTATTGGTTGCTTGGTGTGTCAATTACATAAAATCAATCTATAATAAAAGGGAGCTATATCTAAATCTGGACCGATTTTCACGAAACTTGGCAGACATCATTCTAGACTCAATTCAGTACGTTATGCCAAATTTCGTGCAAATATCAAGATATATGTAAACCATTTACATCAAATCGAACTAAATTATATATGGGAGCTATATCTATATCTAAACTTGGCAGACATTATTATAGACTCATTTTAGTACGTTATACTAAATTTCCTGCAAATCGAAGGATATATAGGAACTTTGGTGGACCATTTACATGAAATCGGACGAATCTATATATGGGAACTATATCTAAATCTTGACCGATTTTCACGAAACTTGGCAGATGTCATTAAAGGCTCAATTCAGTACGTTATGCTATATTTCGTGCAAATCGAAAGATATATAGGGACTTTGGGGCACCATTTACATGAAATCGGACGAAACTATATATGGGAGCTATATCTAAATCAGGATCGATTTTTACGAAACTTGGCAGACATCATTATAGGCTCAATTCAGCACGTTATGCCAAATTTCGTATAAATCGAAAGATATATAGCGACTTTGGTGCACCATTTACATGAAATCGGACGAAACTATATATGGGAGCTATATCTAAATCTGGACCGATTTTCACGAAACTGGGCAGACGTCATTCTAGACCTAAATGATTAGGCTGTACCAAATTTCGCGCAAATCGAAAGATATATAATGACCGTTTACATTAAATCGGTAAAATATATATATGGGAGCTATATCTAAATCTGAACCGATTTTTCCCAATTTCAATAGGGTTCGTCCTTGGGCCGAATAAATGACCTATGCCAAATTTCATCCAATTCGGATCATAAATGCGACCTTTACTTTGTTTACAATTTAACATGGACAGACAGACAGACGGACGGACATGCATAAATCGACTTAGAAAGTGTTTCTATGCATATTCTCAAAAGGAACCATGGGTCTATCTCGATTCCTTTTGCTTGTTACAAACATATGAACAAAGACAAAATACCCTGTACCACAGTGTGGTGAAGGGTATAAATACATATTCCATTGAAGAAGAAGACCACCAAAAGCCTCTTTTTTGTACAGAAGACATCTTCCTCTATGGATGAAGCCCCTTTCTTCTACGAAAGAAGACTTCCTCTTCTTTCAGGGAAGACCTCTTTATCTATGGAAGAAAATATCTACTTCTATGGAAGAAGATCACTTCTTCTATGGAAGAAGACCTTCTGTTCTTCTATGGAAAATGAACTTCTGTTCTTCTATGGAAGAAGACCTCTTCTTCTATGGAAGAAGACCTTTTCTTCTAGAAAATAGAAGAAGAAGGAATTTGGCATTCCAAATTCATGTTGGAAACAAAAGTTCATCCGACAGAAAAATCTATTTCGGTCCTTGCTTTGATAAAGCCCCTGTATAAAAGCTTCGCTATATTTTCGGTATGCTAAAGGTCTGTGTACAATTTTCGCTTAGCATGTGGGGGGTATAACATGGCGTGGCCTGGCCGAAACTGATTTTTGTTTTTCTTTTTTTCTTCTTCTTTTTATTTGTTTACATAACATCTCATTTTCAGAATCTACTCAATTCTTTCATCGCATATCAAATAATTTTGTCTGTTAGAAAAATTTTACATTTGTCTTTATGTCAATATTTGACAAGCACAACATTTTTATGTTGACAAATACCTTAAACCAGCCGTATAGTTGTTTGCACAAACAACCCATGTCAGTTGACGGGCCTAAACATTTGACAATTTACATGGGCGTAGTTATAAGACTTTAAAACTTAACAGTTTTCTCTTTTATTCGAAAGTCAATAGGAATTCAAAATTTGGTACCTATACCAAAATTAATGAGAATTTTGTAAGCAAAATTGTGTTCCCCCTTTGTGATATGTTTTTACTACGCCCTTGGAATAACATATGTAAACGATTTTTGTATGTAACTGTTGAGTTAACTCATGTTTTTTTGTGTTTATGACAAATTACTTTTGTCTAGGAGATTTATGAACAAATTACTTTATCGTAGAAAGTCATTTGAAAAAGATTGGATGCAAGAACGTGTTGAATTCATACATTGGACATTTTTTTCTTAAATGAAAATAACCTTGTAAGTTTTGCCTAAAAATGAATCCTAAGTGTATAGGTTACAGCTCAACTTCGGCGAATTTTTGTAGGCAAATGTAGCTTAGTTTTTGTTTTACAGAAAATAAGTATTTTAAAACCATAAAGGAAAGATCGTTGTTAGACGTGGCTGGCCAAAAAATTAAACAATAAAGAAAATTATTTTAAATATTCGTTAAATTACTACCACAATTTGCTGATGATATGTAATGTAAAGAGGCCAGAAGTCAACTATGACAAGTTCGGTTAAATGTGAAATAAATGAAAAACAAAATAACAGACAATAAGTTCGGAAAACTATGCTGGGACCTCCATGGGGGCTGTATCAAAACATATATAAAAACTGTTCGGCTTTTTTTATACCCTTTAGACACATGGTTCTTTTTGAGAATATGCATAGAATCACTTTCTGAGTCGATTTATGCATGTCCGTCCGTCCGTTTGTCTGTCTGTCCATGTTAAATTGTAAACAAAGTACAGGTCGCATTTATGATCCGAATTGGATGAAATTTGGCATAGATCACTTGTTTGGCCCAAGGACGAACCCTATTGAAATTGGGAAAAATCGGTTCAGACTTAGATATAGCTCCCATATATATTTTCGTCCGATTTTTTGTAAATGGTGCACCAAAGTCGCATATATATTTCGATTTGCACAAAATTTGGCACAGCGTAATGAATTAGGTCTTGAATGATGTATGTAAAATTTCATAAAAATTCGTTCAGATTTAGACATAGCTCCCATATATGTTTTTGTCCGATTTAAGGTAAATGGTGCACCAAAATCCCTATATATCTTTCAATTTGTACGAAATTTGGCACAGCGTAATGAATTAGGTTTAGAAAGATGTGTGTAAAATTTCATAGAAATCGGTTCAGATTTAGATATAGTTCCCATATATATTTTCGACCGATTTAAGTTAAATGTGGCACCAAAGTCCCTATATATCTTTCGATTTGCACGAAATTTGACACAGCGTAATGAATTAGGTCTAGAATGTTGTGCGTTAAGTTTCATGAAAATCGGTTCAGATTTAGATATAGCTCCCATATATATTTTCGTCCGATTTTATGTAAATGGTCACCAAAGTCCCTATATATCTTTCGATTTGCACGAAATTTGGCACAGCGTAATGAATTAGGTCTAGAATGATGTGCGTTAAGTTTCATGAAAATCGGTTCAGATTTAGATATAGCTCCCATATATATTTTCGTCTGATTTAATGTAAACGGTCACTATACATCTTTTGAATTGCACAAAATTTGGCACAGCGTAATGAATTATGTCTTGAATGATGTATGTAAAATTTCATAAAAATACGTTAAGATTTAGACATAGCTCCCATATATGTTTTTGTCCGATTTAAGGTAAATGGTGCACCAAAGTCCCTATATATCTTTCGATTTGTACGAAATTTGGCACAGCGTAATGAATTAGGTTTAGAATGATGTGTGTCAAGTTTCCTGAAAATCGGTTCAGATTTGGATATAGCTCCATATATATTATCGTCCGATTTAAGGTAAATGGTGCACCAAGGTCCCTATATATCTTTCGATTTGCACAACATTTGACACAGCGTAATGAATTAGGTCATGAATGATGTGTGTTAAGTTTCCTGAAAATCGGTTCAGATTTAGATATAGCTCCCATATATAATTTCGTCCGATTTTATGGTAAATGGTGCACCAAAATCCCTCTATATCCTCCGATTTTGTTTTCTAAGTTGGATATCGGTTCAGATTTTAATATAGGTCCTATATATTCTTTCTTCCGATTTTATGTAAATTGTGCACTAAGACCCCAGGTTTGTCCGATTGCCACACAATTCTGTACAATGAACTGTAGTTAATATAAATTAATCTCTGGCAAGTCTCGTCGAAATAGGTTCAGTTTTAGATATAGTTGCACCAAACTCCTCATTTTTATCGGATACTTATCCATATAATCAACGGGTGTCCGATTGATATTTGCTTTAAATTAATTTACATAATTTTGTCCTATTGTAAGGAGCAACTCTATATCTGACCAAATGAAAAATTTAGTGTAGGTTGCAGAATGACATGTTTATGGATCCAACTTCATTTTACTGGTCCTTCAACAATGCGACGTCCGTTAGGATTTATCTGTTGAATGTACCCAAAGTGGTGAAGGGTATCATATAGTCGGTCCCGTCTGACTTTACTTCATTTTACTGGTCCTTCAACAATGCGACGTCCGTTAGGATTTAACTGTTGAATGTACCCAAAGTGGTGAAGGGTATCATATAGTCGGCCCAGTCCGACTTTACTACTTTCCTTACGGTTTCTAACTAGTTTCCTGTAAAAATAATTTTTATTTATCTATTTTTTCAATATAAAAATATTATCCATATAATTTTTGTATATATATAAATAATTTGAAATTATTTTTGTATAAATAATCTATTTTCTAAAAAAAAATCGAATTTTATTACCAAAAATTGTTTACACAGTTTGTAAACTGTTTAACACTATAACACCTGCTATTAATTTCCAATTGCATTCACCCAAAAATTTTCTGTTGTCCATCCAAGCAAATGACTATCCACCCCCATAAAAAATTAACCACAGAAAACCAATTTTATTTCAAACATCTTCTTCGACACAAATTCCAATCAAAAACTAAATACCTTAATGACCATTGAGATTCACATATGCCAGTAAATGTATCTTACATGCACACGTACATACATATGTTGAAGTGTGGTAATTTCAACTGCAACAACTCGAACAATTCTGTGGCTAAGTCTTAACCATAAATTAACCACAGAGTTGAAAGTAATTTTATTTTTACCATACTCTTTCTCTACTATTCAGGTCATATCAAAGTCCTTAACACTCCTTGCAACAAGACGTCGAGCAAAAAGTAAAGAAATACAATTTCTGTCAATGGGGAGTTAAGGCTGAGAGAGAATGAAATCCATAAGCTATAGAGTGTGTGTGTGCTTTACATCACACACATGTGTATGTTACAGACACTGATGAAGAGGCAAAAAAACTACACATGTAACCAAAACAATAACTCGGTTAAAGACAACATCCACAAAAGTTGTGCTTTTTTATTCACTTCAACACCACAGGATACCACAACATGTGCAGAGTTCTGTTCTGTCTGTTGATTGTTTTTTGTTGTTGTTGTTGAAAGGTCGCAGGACTTGTTGCAATAAAAAACACAATAAACAACTGTAAATAAATATGGTATGGTTATAGTCTGTGAAGACAGCTTGAGAGCAGTATATTACAGAACCAGTAAACAACACAGTATAGTGGGATGGTGACGACAGTGTAATACTCTACATTATACATTGAACAAATATCCTTTGATTTTAACTTTATCAGGACTAAATGCGAATTTAGGAAAAAATTGATTATTTTTCTTTTAAAAGCCATTGTAAAAACATTTAAGAAAACGAGATCAAACTATGACCTATAAAAGGTCATAAACGTGAACTAGGTGCGGAGTTCATTTCGATAGAAGATACATAAAGTCTTTGAAGCATCATTTATGAAGTCGAATAAAAATAACCGTTATTTTCTTCTAAAAGTATTTATTAAGTCGTCAATAATTATCTTGCCCCCTTCCTTTATGCCAGCATTTTGTTTTTTAATCCTTGAAAAACTTCTTAAACCCGATTTTGTTATAGTCAACCACAAGGTCCATTAAACAGCTCGTATTAGAAGCGAATATTATCGGCCATTTTGTTTGAAAATACCCAACACTGTCAAATTTTTTGCTTACGTTTTCAGAAGATTATATCAAAATTGAAAACATTTTGACAGCTCGGTTGAAATCATCTGGTCTTATTATTGGACCATGTTCAACCACTAATGCTTCGATTTTTCTTATATCTCATTATTAGTGTCTTCTTTTTTATATCGAGGAACAAGTCAGCCATTTTAACGGTGTTGTTTTCGGTCAAAAACTCACGATAAAGCTTCAATTGTTGGTGCAAAGTCCACGATGTGTTCAACAGTTCTGTGCCTTCCTCCCCATTGCAGTCGGAGAAAACTGTGATCAAAACCTTTACATTTGACCGAACCCCACGAAATTTCTTCGGTCGTAGCTCTTCTGAACGTTTCCATTGGGATGACTGGACATTGGTTTCAATGTCATACCCATGAATAGTCATCAGTTTTTGAGGTAATTTGATGAGGATCAACAGCTCCTGATCGATATCCAGCGGAATTTGTTTTTTGCTCTTAATAAAAAAAAATAAACTAATTGAGGAGCACCACAAAAAATCCTTCTTTTCGGTCGACAAACACGCTTAAAATCCTCGAAACGCCAAAGCCGCTATATGGGAGTGGACCAGTGTTGAAAATTGTCTCGCCAATCCACAATTCGGTTGAAAACCGTCTTAAAATTCTTCAAATACAAAAATCTACTATGACCAATCAAATACGTAAAATTGGTCAGGATTTCATTCTATGGAAAACCCGAATTGCTAAATTACAGACACATAGCTTGGAAGTGTGGCTAAGGCCTTAAAAGCGTCTAAAAGAACCTGGAATGCAATTTATATTCAATTCGATTGGTTTCAAAAATCCGCCTGGGTCCTTATATGGGGGCTAGCCAAAATATTGGTATATTGATAATTTTCTGCGTGGAAGTTTTAAAATCTCGATTTTAAAATTTCAACTCAACAATGGCTTGGTACCTCCGTGTTATAGCCCAAACATTGACCGAAATATATGCTAGGAGCCAGAATGTATTCTCAACAGATTCATGCCCTCGGCATATCGGACTTTCTATTCACTTCATTGGAGATTTACGATGATTCTAAATGCTGACCTTTTGTAGGGGATGTTGTTGTTCGTATTTTCGATTTGTTTAATGTCTTAAGGTTAATAGCATTGAATTATCCGTTCCCATAATATTCCCATATTTTTCCAAATAGTGACCAGAAAGAGGTTAGTTGTAAAAACAAGCGAGGGAACCGAGTTTCCTTATATTCTCCTATGGGGATACAATTTCTGGTACCAGTCCTCACATTGATACATCTCCCCTTTATTATTGACTAAGCTTTGATCTCTAACTTATCCTACAGAAGATTCCGTGGCTGCAATCGATTGCTTAGTACTTGAGCCAGCTTCGTCTCAGAGAAAAGTCGATTAAACAGTCACAGTTGTAAGAGTAACATTTTTATATTTTGGAACGCAAGTGTTGGCTGGACCTATCTGACATATCCTTTAGAAAAATTCAACTTTTGAAGGTAGCAATATTACCTGAATACCTGGCTTTAAAAGACGTTTGTTATCGTCATTTTCCGCTCAATTTTATAATCGATTTATGGTTATAAGTCCGATTAAAAACAACGATCGGCCGTGGGAGTCCTTGAAGTCAATGAAAACCAGTAAGGAATTAATATAATAACCTTCACAACTTTGGGCACATACAAGAGATGCACATATGTACAATATCCTGTAGATAGAATATACATAGTGTTATTGGGGACAATTGAAATGAAATCGGACGAATTAACCTGTGTGAAATACATAGATATTTGAACTAAATTAAAATAACCCATACACATACCATTCTGAAATTTGTGAAAAATCGAATGTCAATCATTTGTAAGAAATCAAGCAAAATATGTATAGTGCTATATATAAATGGACGTATTGGAGCAACCGTATGATGCAGTACAGTGCGTTATCCAAAATGAATCTCGACACAAAACCCAATACACGTTATTCTAGATTTCATTTGGTACGTTGTGCAGTAATTTGTACTAATCGAACAAACTTTAGTTATTTGGTACACCATTTAGATGAAATCCCACGATACTATATATGGGAGTTATATCTAAATCTAAACTGATTCCAACAAAACTTCGCATACATCAATCTGGAACTAATTCAGTACTCTGTGCAAAATTTTGTTTCAATCGGACAAATATTGGCAGTGGTGCTCTATTTACATAAATTCGGACGAAACTATATTGGTAACTATATCTAAATCTGAACCGATTTCAAAAAAAATTCGCAGACATCAATCTGGTCTTAATTTAGTACGCTGTGCTAAATTTTGTCTCAATCTGAAAAATATTGGCAGTATGGTGACCCATTTACATAAAATCGGACGGAAATATATATATAGAGCTATATCTAAATCTGAACCGATTTCAGAGAACTTCAGGAACGTCAATCTGTAGTAATTTCAATATGCTACGCAAAATTTTGACTCATAAAATCGGACGAAACTAGATATGGGAGCTATATCTAAATCTGAACCGATTTCAACAAAACTTCGCATACATCAATCTGGACCTAATTCCGTACACCGTTAAAAATTGTGTCTCAATCGGACAAATATAGGAAGTATGGTGCTCGATTTACATAAAATCGGACGAAAATATATATGCGAACTATATCTAAATCTAAACCGATTTCAACAAAACTTCGCAGACATCAATCTGGACTTTATTCAGTATGCTATGCTAAATTTTGTCTTAATCGGACCAATATTGGCAGTTTGGTGCACCATTTACATAAAATCGGACGAATGGGAGCTATATCTAAATCTGAACCGATTTTCTCTAACTTCAATAGCGTTCGTCCTTCGGCCAAATAAGTGACCTGTAGCAAATTTCATTCAAATCGGATCATAAATGCGATCTGACGGACCATCTCTGATGTCCGTCCATTGACGTAAATGACATACATTTCCGACGTATAATACATACGTCAGAAATGTCGGAAACCCACCCCAAACCATTAGGGTTTTGACAAGATAGATATTCCCATTAATCAATTCAAAAATTACTCATGCTTTACTCAAATCCATATAAAATGTCAAAATTTTCTTCTCAAAAAAGTTTAGAATTTTTTATCAGCTCTAGTAAGGAATAGTCAGATGTACGTAAAAATAATATATATTCTTGAAAATAACTGTATATGGTAATAATAATGAAATAAATGACGTTTACTACATTTATTACATTTTATACAGGTATATGACGTTTTCGACGTTTACAACTTTTTGACAGTCGAAAACCTAAAAATTCGTCACACGGACCATCCCTGACGGACAGGCATAAATCGTCTCAGAAAGTGATTCTATGTATATTCTCGATTCCTTTTGTCTGTTACAAACATATGCACAAAGACATAATACCCTGCACCGCAGTGTGTTGAAGGGTATAAAAATCCACGCCTATTGTATGTCACTGAAAAAAAAAATTTAAAAAATCCACGCCTCCGAAAAAAAATGTTAATAAAAAATTAGAAAATCCGCGCCTATTGTAGGTCCCTGAAATTATATAAATTATAAATTATACGAGGCTACACGGAAACATGAATTGGCTGAATTGGCTGTAACTTGGTAGTTTGGGATCTCATTTCGAGGCTAAACTTCTTACTTATAATGACCGATATTGATCCACTTTATGGAGTAGAAGCCATATAACGGTACCTCCCCAATTTTGGGGAGTTTGGACACGTGTTTCAACCAAATGGCTGCAATGATATGTTTGCCATTATCCCTACCAAAAATTATCAGTAATGGTCTATGTTTTGGGTTAGCTCAATATGTCGGTGACTCAATTATTATTTAAGGGACTTTGACCTCGTATTTAAATTGAATTGGTTCTAATTCGATATTTTTGGTTCTAACTGGGTGTCAAATCTTCAGACCAAAAATTACACTGTGATACAAAATTGAGGACATGGTGCGGGAGTGGTAAATTGAAAGCCCCAAGGATAAATTGGTCATATGTCAAGTTTTTGAGGTAACTCTAAATTTCATGCTGCTGTTTTTATACGATTTTCCCTGTAGGCCCATATTTTGCCAAAGACCCATATGATGATACAGTTTTTCAAAATTATAATCCCGAAGTGGATGTAATGAAGCATTCCGGATTTTTGGAAAATAAAAACTCCATTCCAAAAGTTGCACGTTCATGATTTTATACGGCTTTCATAAAATATCCCTCTTAATCGTATGTTGTTGCAGTTCCTTGCCCAGTTTTGCAACTTCATTTTCCAAAATTATCAAACTTCTAGTCGATTTACATGACATAGTCTCAATGTAAAGCATCGACCTTATTTTCAAAAATGTTGAATCCACATTACTTGGTGGAGGGTATAAAAAATATGGCCCTGTCGTACTTACATATTCCAATGGGAAAGTGGCTAGAAAAATGTATAATAGCCCCCGTATGTTACAAACTTTTGATTCAAAATAAACTCATAATACCTTTATGATGTAGTAAATATATTGTTGTGGGTGTATAACACACATAAATATATAAAAAATTGAACGAACCCACATCATACCCACGTCGCACGTTCTCCTTTCAATGTTATGAAATTTCATGCTGTGTGTATTGTCATTTGTCCATGTCTCTAGCATGTAAATATAAATTCCAGGATATATCCTATTGATTCCAGCTATGGATATATTTTCTTCATACATATATTGTTAGCATTACAAAGAAACTTTTCACTCTATTGCAAATTTCTATTTTATTCTGTTTAGCATTTCGTCGAACGAACAAACAAACCCAGCAGGTTATCCTGTTATTTAAAAATTTTCCAACAACTACCAGCGACGTCTCTGTAAAAAAATTTTCAACGGAAATGGTCTGGCCGATGCTGTTGTTATTTGTTCAACAAGTTTCACAAAGGTGGTGGTTACCCCCCACCACCATTCAAACCTTGTAGCCGGGTAGTGCGGGAGGAAGTGATAAAGACATTTAGGTTGTTATAGTTTTTTTTTTAAGGAACAAAGTTTCTTTTCTTATTTGTTCCTTTTTAAATTGCGACAAAAGATTGACAAATGCAAATTTCAATATCCTGCCAAGTTTTATCGAGGTTGTCATCAACATCAAGTACAAGAACAGCAACGACATTGTCGGCGACATCAACAACGGCATCAAGTGAAAACTATGTCTTCAAGTAATTGTTAATGTAGTTGTTGCTGGTCATGCTGTTCAAGTCGTCAATCTATGGAACGAAATTTTCAATGTACTACTCGAATAAACGAGAGTTTTTCGTCTTCTCGAATAGTTTCAAACTGTTTTAACGAGTAATACTCAGTTTCTTTTCTATATTCGAAGGTATTCAAGTATTTCTAAGAAAAATTCACAAAGTGGGAGAACAATGGAAACTATGTTGGTATGGTAATTCTATTCACAATGTCATAAATATGTATAAAATATCATAAATATGTAAAACGTCTTAAAATAGGTTGGTATTAAAAAAAGTTCGATGTTTGGGTGCCAACAGGAGAGGTGTCGTATTGCACCAGGACAAAGCTAGGCCACACACATCTGTTGTGACTCGTCAGAAACTTCGGGAGCTTGTTTGGGAATTTTATGTTTTTGTGCATATGTTTGTAACAGGCAAAAGGAAACGAGATAGACACATGGTTCCTTTAGAGAGTATGCATAGAATCACTTTCTAAGTCGATTTATGCATGTCCGTCAGTCCGTCCGTCTGAAGATGTTAAATTGTCTACATCTACAGTATTTATGATCCGAATTGGATGAAGTTTGGCACACGTCACTTATTTGGCCCAAGGACGAACCCTATTGAAATTGAAGACAATCGCTTCAGATTTAGATATAGGTCCCGTATATAGTTTCGTCCGATTTATGGTAAATGGGGCACCAAAGTCCCTAAATATCTTTCGATTTGTACGAAATTTGGCATAGGATACTGAATTGACTCTACGATGGTGAGTGTCAAGTTTCGAAAAATTTGGCATAGGACACTGAATTGAGTCTAGAACAACGTGTGCCAAGTTTCGAGAAAATTGGGTCAGATTTAGATATAGCTCCCATATATATTTTCGTCCGATTTTAGGTAAACGGGGCACCAAAGTCCCAATATATCTTTCGATTTGCACGAAATTTTTCATAGTGTACTCAATTGACTATACGATGATGTGTGCTAAGTTTCGTGAAAATCGGTGCAGATTTAGATATAGCTCCCATATATAGTTTTGTCCGATTTAAGGTAAACGGGGCACCAAAGTCCCTATATATCTTTCGATTTGCACGAAATTTTTCATAGTGTACTGAATTGACTCTACTTGATGTGTGTCAAGTTTCGAGAAAATCGGGTCAGATTTAGATATAGCTCTCATATATAGTTTTGTCCGATTTAAGGTATATGAGGCACCAAAGTCAATATATGTCTTTCGATTTGTACGAAATTTGGCATAGGATACTGAATTGAGTCTAGAACAATGTGTGCAAGTTTCGAGAAAATCGGCTCAGATTTAGATATAGTCCCATATATATTTTCGTCCGATTTAAGGTAAACGGGGCACCAAAGTCACTATATATCTTTCAAGTTGCACGAAATTTGGCATAGGATACTGAATTGAGTCTTGAATGATGTGTGCTAAGTTTCGTGAAAATCGGTTCAGATTTAGACATAGCTCCCATACATAGTTTACAAAATGTATAATAGGTTGCAAAATGGCATGTGTTGGGATTGATGTAAGTCGGTTTACTTATAGATAATAATCGCATATTTAAGTTCGTTCAATTTCATGTCAATCGAAAAAGCGACGTCTCTTAGGATACATAGGTATAATACACCTAAAGTGGTGAAGGGTATTATATAGTCGGCCCAGTCCGACTTTACTACTTTCCTTTCTGGTTTTGCATTGCAAAATCTCTTAAATGATAAAAAATTGGTATCTAGAGAGGATTGTGGAAATCGACTACTAGCGTTTTTTGCAAATAGAGAGCAGGACTTCTAAGAGAGAGGCATTATGAAGTTACCTTTAAATGGCAACAAATCATACAACAAAACGGTGTCCAACATCCGAAGTATGTCCGGTGTCCGGACATCCGAAGTATGTTAAATAAAGTCCCATAGTTCATATAAAAACCAGTAAGGAAAGTATTACCACTGTGGGTATATTCAACAGATGAATCCTAAGAGACGTCGCATTTTTAAAGGACCAGCAAAATGAAATTGGATCCATAAACATGTCATTCTGCAACCCATACTACATTTTTCATTTGGTCAGATATAGAAGCTATATATAAATCTGAACCGATTTCAACGATTTCAAGAAGCTTAAAACACATCATTCTATACATAATTAATTACGATGTGCCAAATTTCGTGCAAACCGAAAGATATTAAGGGACTATGGTGCATCAATCGGACGAAAATATATATAGAAGCTATATCTATATCTGAGCCGAATTTCACGAAATTTAACACACATCATTCTAGTTCTAATTCATTTCGCTGTTCAAAATTTCATGTAAATCGAAAGATATATAGGGACTTTGGTACACCATTTACATTAAATCGGTCGAACATATATATGGGAGCTATATCTAAATCTTAACCGATTTTCAAGAAATTTTACACACATCATTCTAGACTGAAGTCAGTGCACTATGCCAAATTTCGTGGAAATCGAAAGATAAATAGGGACATTGGTATACTATTTACATTAAATCGGACGAAAATATATACAGGGTTGCCAATATTCGAGGGACCCATGTTTTTTTACAAAATCAATGAAAAAAATAAAATTTTGGCGGTTGGTAATGTTAATCATTTAATTTGTTCCAAGTAGATTTGTTTACCTCAATTTTTGAATACGATATCTCTCAAATGGCCGCCTCTGGCGTTGATGACGTATTGTGCCCTGTTTGCTGCATTTTCCATCGTTTTTGCCAACATAGCGGCTATTTCTTCACGATTGTTGTCCTTGAGCTCTTCTACGGTCCTTGGCTTGTTAACGTAAACCTTTGATTTCAAATATCCCCACAAGAAGAAGTCAGGCGGCGTCAAATCGGGCGAACGTGGAGGCCAGTCCAAATCACCACTTTTCGACATCAAACGGCCCGGAACCAAATTCTTTAGAAAATCGATTGTTATGCGACTTGTGTGCGGTGGAGCGCCGTCTTGTTGAAACCAGAACTGCCTCAAACGCTTTCAACGAATAATTGGCATCATAAAATTGGTCATCATGTCGCGATAACGCTCCTGATTGATTGTAACAGCATGGCTATTTTCATTTTGGAAGAAAAACGGCACAATGACCGTTTTCGCACTAACGCCGCACCAAACTGTGACTTTCTCGTCATGAAGAGGCACTTCTTGAATCTCCTGAGGATTTTCAGTGGCGTAAAAACGGCAATTTTGCTTATTTACGGTCCCATTCAATGTGAAATGGGCTTCATCGGACATGATAATTTTGTTCCAAAATTGCTCGTCATCTTCGGCCATTTCGATGACTCTTTGGACCCATTCCAATCGACGAGGCATGTCCAGAGGCAACATTCTTTGCGTCAATTGAATTTTGTGCGGGAACAACTGCAAATCAATGCGAATAATCCGTTGTAAAGTGGACAGAGCCATACCAAACTGCTGAGAACGGCGTTTTTGCGATATTCTCGGCCGATCGCCTTGGTCGACTTTTATATGGCCTCCTCGGATTAGAAAGAGCCTTACCAGTCGAAAATTTTTCGTATAAACGCTTAATGGTGTTCTTAGAAGGCGCACTTCTCACATTTTTTAATGTTTTAAAAGCACGTTGAGTTTTCAGAATTGACTTCTTCTGTTGAATGTAAATTTCAACTATTTCAGAGCGCTCGCGTGGCGTGTATTGGTTCATGGTAAAAATCTGCTTGGATGTGACATCTCTGTCAAAAGTTATGGCGTTGCCAGTTGGGTCCGTCAAATATGGGCAACCCTGTATGGGAGCTATATCGAAACCTGAACCGATTTCCACGAAACTTAGCACACATCATTCTAGATTAATTTAGTACGCTATGTCGAATTTCGTGCAAATCGAAAGATATTTAGGAACTTTGGCGACCCATTTACCTTAAATCGGACGAAAATACCTTAAATGGTCTAAAAATGCCTTTAAAAGCTTCTATTCTAAAAAATGCCTTTAAAGGTTATTATCGTCTAAAAAGAAGTCATTTAAAGACTTCTATCGTCGAGAAAATACCTGGTAATGCCTTTAAAGGTTCTATCGTTTAAAAATGAACTTTTAAGACTTCTATCATCTCAAAAAGACCTTTTAGGACCTTTAAACGCTTCTGTCGTCTTAACAGACATTTAAGGGCTTCTATTGTTTAAAATGCATTTAAAGGCTTCTACCGTCAATGAAAGCTTCTATCGTTGAAAACGGCGTTTAAAGGCTTTTATCGTCGGAAAAGACCTTTGAAGGCTTTCATCGTTTAAAACACATTTAAAGGCTTCTGCCGTCTAAAAAATCCTTTAAAGGCTTTTATCGTCGAAAATGCGTTTAAAGGCTTATATCGCCAAAAAAGGGCCTTTAAAGGTTTCTATCGCCTACAAAAGGACATAACGACATCTTTAGTATACTGACGTCCCACAGAAATTACAACCAGCCATAAAATATATGATATGTATTTTTAGCATGTTAATTATTTGTGAAGAAAACTTACTACAGTTTGGTAAATGACTAACATTCACTTCAGACCTCCACCCTCACTTCAGACAATCTATGGTTGGTGTAGATGTTGTAATGTCCAATGTTTTGACCAAAAATAAATTACTCCCCTTATGTGTTATGTTGTGCACATTTCTTAGTCAACACCAAATGTATTGGTTTTGAAATGCACTTGAGTTGCAAGGCCGAGATTTCGATAATGTCGATTTGTAATTACACCATTAACCATAAGCCTATGGGTATAAACATATTAATGTTCTGTGTTTTTTTTTAGAAAAGTAATTTTGTGTTTTTATGACCTTTTTTGTGGCCGGTCTCTTAATTTGTCTTTTTTTTCTTTTTCATAATATACTAGAACTATAAATATGTAATAACATATCATTGATCCATTTCCATTCACAAGCATAATCCCCATTCTGACCGATTTTTATTAAGAAAATCTTAAAACTAAATCTCGTTACACACAATGAGAAATAAATCAATCATATAAGAGAAAAAAAACCAAATCATGTTTGAGTATGGTAATGGGAATACATGACAGATACCAATACATCACATCAATCACACATACATGTATACATATGGATATGTATCCATGTGCGGATATACTAAATGCTGTCATAGATTAAAGCAAAAGACTAGCAATGGTAAAAACACAACAAAATCACAACGATTGAAAGCATTCAGCCATGAAGTAAAGCTATCAACCGCAATATCATCAACATCACCATCGTCGTCGTCACCAATGACAATAAAGACATCAATGGAGTCGGTGATGGTAATGGTAGTGGTGGCGTCATCATCATCTGTACCATCACCATTGTCAAGTCAAGTAACTATTTATTGTCTGGGTGTGTTTGTCACAGTTCGCTAACAATAAATCTATACTTGCCTGTAGACCAATAACTTTTGTTAACAGTGTTTTAAAATAGAATTTGTGAACTTTGATTTTTCAGAAATAAATTAAATTTTCGATATTCCTATTTTTTCAATAAGTGGATGCTCATTTGGTATGGATTACATTTAAATGGATTAAAAATAGTAGAAGAGTTTTTTAATTTTATATTTTTTGCTTTAGCTTTTGAATACAGTGCCTGAGATTTTCATTTCCAATTTTTATTACTCTGATGGTGGTAATGAACACCATTCACCCCAGATATTGTTCGCATTGCTGAGTGACTGACACATTGTTCGCATTGTAGATTTCATTTTGTCATTTTAGTTGCCAATACGATTCCGAGTACTGAATGCCCAACTAGGAGAATAAATGAAGCTTTTCTCGTTGTTAACAATCGATGAGTGTGGTACGAGTATGGCTTTAATAGAAATCCAATTGTTTCATCTTGAAAATCTTTTTTTTTTTATACGTTTTCGTAGCATTTCAATTAATCTTTTATGTTTACTCAATCTATGTTGTGGCGATGGAAAAAGAAAACCCGATTTAAGAATTATTAAAGGATTACAGAAAAAATAAAAACGCACACAAATACATTTACACACCCAAAGTGTTGAGGAAAAAACGATTACAACAGCAATAAACCACAATTTAAGTTTTTAGCACATTTCCAAAGTGCTAAATAAATATTTGTGCTGTAACTCAAGGGGGGCGTATACGTGATGAAATATTTTCTGCAAACAAGAGGCGAAATTGTTCATACGCCCAGGAGGGCAACTCTAATGGATTTGCTTTAAGTTTTATTTTTTAACAAGATCATATCGACCCCAAAAAGGTCAATTAAATTAAAATTTAGTTTTGTGAACAAATATTTGTTAAAACCAGTAAGGAAAGTAGTAAAGTCGGACGGGGCCGACTATATGATACCCTTCGCCACTTTGGCATATTCAACAGATGTATCCTAATAGACGTCGAATTTTTGAAGGACCATTAACATGAAAATGGATCCATAAACTTGTCATTCTGCCACCTATACTAATCTTTTCATTTGGTCAGATATAGGGTTGCTTCTTATGTTATGTTAGTACGTAGTGCAATATTTTGTGCCGATTGGACCCACCTTGTTGAAGCATTTATATCCTACCTCTAGGTTATACTAACTTCAGTACGTTGTGCAAAATTTGTGTCAATTGGGCGTTAAATCGGACGAAAATATATATGTAGAAGCTATATCAAAATCTATACCGATTTCAATGAGACTTGGCAGAGATTAACTACAGTTCATTGCACAAAATTGTGTGGCAATCGGACAAACAAGTGCACAATTTACATAAAATCGGAAGAAAATATATATGGGAGCTATATCGAAATCTGGACCGATTTTCAAGAAACTTAACACACATCATTCTAGACCTAATTCAGTACGCTGTGCCAAATTTCGTGCAAATCGGATGATATATAGAGACTTTAATACACCATTGACTTTAAATCCGACGAAAATATATATGGGAGCTATATCTAAATATGGACCGATTTTCAGGAAACTTTGCACACATCATTATGGAAGTATTTCAGTACTCTGTGCCAAATTTCGTGCAAATCGAAAGATATATAGTGACTTTGGTTCACCATTTACCTTAAATCGGACGAAACTATATATGGGATATATAGTATATTCTCACCTAATTCAGTACGCTGTGCCAAATTGTGTGCAAATCGGATGATATATAGGGACTTTGGTACACCATTGACATTAAATCCGACGAAAATATATATAGGAGCTATATCTAAATTTGGACCGATTTTCAGGAAACTTAACAAACACAAACAAACTTTGGGGGTTTGGTGCGCCACTTACAAGAAATTGAATGAAATTAAATATGGGAATTTTATCTAAATCTGAATTAATTTCAACGAAACCTAACATATACTTAATTCGATATGCTGTGCCAAATTTTGAAAATGCAAAAAGTGTACTGAACTATTCAAACCATCATATAAAATATATGTACGGGAGCTATATCTAATTCTGTACCGAATTCAACAAAACTTAACAAACTTCATTTTTATACCCTCCACCATAATATGGTGTTTTCCGTTTTCCGTTTGTAACGCATCGAAATAATCATTTCCGACCCTATAAAGTATATATATTCTTGATCAGCGTATTCTATGACGATATAGCCATGTCCGTCTGTCTGTTGTAATCACTCTAGCGTCTAAACGAATTGAGATAGATCGCCAAAATTTTGGATAGATTCGTCCTTTGTCTGCAGGCATGTCAAGTTCGAAGACGGGCTTTATCGGTCCACGTTTAGGCATAGCTCCCATATAAGCGTACCCCCCAATTTTTGGTAATTTGAGGTTCTTGAGCGCGTTTTTCAACTGAATTCGCTGAAATTTGGTACATTGAGTTCTTATTGAGTAGCAAACCTCTCCACTAAAAATTATAAACATAGGCCATTTTTTCGGGTGTAAGGGTACCCCCCAATTTTCGGTATTTTAGGGTTCTTGAGCGCGGTTTTCAACCGAATTCGCTGAAATTTGGTACATTGGGTTCTTTTTGGGTACCAAATTTCCTCACTAAAAATTATAAATATAGGTCCACTTTTTCAGTTCCACTCCCAATTGCAGTTGTTGGGGGGTTTTGACCGGATTTTTTTCACCGAATTGGCTGTAATTTAGTAATCTGAGTTCTTATTGGGTAGCAAATCTCTCCACAAAAAATTATAAATATAGGTCAATTTTTTTCGGGTAGCCCCCATATAAGGGTCAAGGTCAAGTTCGAAGATGGGCTTTATCGGTCCACGTTTAGGCATAGCTCCCATATAACAGTACCCAATAATCGGTATTTATGGGTTCTTGAGCACGTTGAAATTTGGTACATTGAGTTCTTATTGGGTACTAAATGTCTCCACAAAAAATTATAAATATAGGTCCACTTTTTCTGGTAGCACCCATATAACGGTACCTCCTAATTTTCAGTATTTTAGGGGTTTTGATCGTATTTTTCTACCGACTTGATTGTAATTTAGTATTTGGAGTTTTTAATAGGTACCAAATCTCTCCACAAAAAAATTATAAATATAGGTCCATTTTTTCGGATAGCCCCCATATAAGGGTACCCCCCAATTTTCGGTATTTTGAGGTTCTTGAGCGCGTTTTTAAACTGAATTCGCTGAAATTTGGTACATTGAGTTCGTATTGAGTAGCAAATCTCTCCACTAAAAATTATAAATATAGGTCATTTTTTTCGGGTAGCCGCCATGTAAGGGTACCCCCCAATTTTCGGTATTTTAGGGTTCTTGAGCGCGGTTTTCAACCGAATTTGCTGAAATTTGGTATATTGGGTTCCTATTGGGTACTAAATTTCCTCACTTAAAAATATACCTCCCAATTTGCAGTTGTTGGGGGTTTTGACCAGATTTTTTCACCGAAGTGGCTGTAATTTAGTAATCTGAGTTTTTATTGGGTACTAAATGTCTCCACAAAAAATTATAAATATAGGTCCACTTTTTCTGGTAGCACCCATATAACGGTACCTCCTAATTTTCAGTATTTTATGGGTTTTGATCGTATTTTTCTACCGACTTGACTGTAATTTAGTATTTTGAGTTCTTAATAGGTACCAAATCTCTCCACAAAAAATTATAAATATAAGTCCATTTTTTCGGATAGCCCCCATATAAGGGTACCCCCCAATTTTCGGTATTTTGGGGTTCTTGAGTGCGCTTTTCAACCGAATTCGCTGCAATTTGGTATTATGAAGTCGTATATGGTAAAAAATCTCTATACCAAAATTTTTAAATATTCGCCCCCTTTTTGAGGTCGTCCCATATAGCCCCCTTTTTATAGTAAAATAGTTATATGATTTGTTCCGTGTTTGGGTTTGGTTCTGTTATAATCATTTCATCTGCGTAAGATACGAAAAAACTTAGAACATACGGTTCGATAATTAACCTAATATATATATATATATATATATAAACCGTAACACGCATTTAGGCCTATCCCCTGTGTTGGGTCTAGGACCAATATTTAGAACCATAATCGGTTTGTAGAAATGCCGGTATAGGTACACTTTTTGGTATGCTCCCTATATTTTTTTCAAGTACCTGTCAGTATATGTATGGTGGAGGGAATCCAAAGTTCGGCCCGCTTTTTCACTTGTTGAATAATTATGGTCGGATTGGCAATATGTTATCTCCATGGCAATATGTTATCTCTTATTACTGTTAAAGTGCAGAATTGAGACAGTGTTGGAAATTGGAGCTCATAAGTACGAAAAGTACTAAATGGTACCAAATATGTGGAATTGAGGAAGTTTTAGAGACTCGTACTTACGTCTATGAAAAGTTGGTGAACGGATGGAGCTGGATTGAGGTAGTTTCGGAAATTCCTACTTATGGTTAGATTGATATAGGTTTGGAATATGGGTACGAAAAGTACAGAATGGTATCAAATATGGTACAATTTGGTTTTTAATGAACATACCGAGATGGCATTTTTAAATTTGGACTTACGATTATTATTTAAAATCAGGATTGAGGTACTTTGGAAATTTGTACTTATGAGTACAAAAAGTACTAAATTTGGTACAATTTAAACTTGGGTGGAATTAAGATTATGTAGTTTTAGAAATTCTTATATATGAAAAAAAATTAAAAAAATTAAAAAAATTTAAAGGTCATATCAATTGAATATAATATCAATTTCTCGGGTCTATGTCCTTTAGGAGTAAATATATACGCCATAGAATCCAATTTTGTCATTTTTCACACAAAAGTCAAGGTACATTTGACCCGCTAAATATTGACCGATCTTTATCAAATCCAGCAAGTTTATTCTTTGGCACGATCCCCTTCTCCATGTAAAATTTCACGACGTTCGGGCCATAATTGCGGCCTCTGGAGAAAACCCGACAACAATTTAGTATTTGGTCCATTTCATTCCCTAAATATTAACCGATCTTTACCAAAAACAATAGGGGTCTTCATTGGCCAGAACCCATCCTACACGCAAACTTTCGTGAAGATTGATCCATAACTGTGGTCTGTACAAATTATAATGGACAGACGGACGGACGGACACACATGTCTAGATCGACTCAGCTAGTCGAGATATGACGATCGGTATACTTAAAGCTGGTCTAGGACCAATATTTCGCGGCGTTACAAACTCTTGGGGCTGCACAAAGCTATAATACCCTGACAACATAGTTGTGTAGAGTATAAAAATTCAAAATTTCTAAATGGTGCTAAATTTGGAAAAATTTGGATTTGGTTGAATCCTTAGATTTGGAATTTAGATGATTCTTGAAGTGCAGTATTGAGCTGAGGAGACAACTTTGGAAATTCGAATTTATGTGAACGAATAGTAAATAGAATAGAAAATACACTAAATTTGCATTTGGGTAACGGAGAGAGTTGGAAAACTATGTGTTCGAAAAGTTCTAAATGGAACTAAATGTGGAACCTGTACGTAAATATATAATTGGAATTCTGATATATTCTAAATCTGTGTAATGGTAATAAGAAAGAGATTTCGGAAAATAGTGCTTATGTGTATGAAGAGTACTAAATGGTAATAAACATTATATTAGATGTTGGAATAGGGGTGGAATTCCGGACTATAATTCAACAAATTATGCAGTATTCACAAATTCCATATTAAATATTATTTTATTCTTGTATTCCCTTTCCGCATACGAAGTAGCGGGAACTTTGCTAGTATTATATATATTTGCCATAGACTTGATTTCCTTTAGAGATCATCAACAGTGTTGTTTTAAATGATAATCAAATCCAATTTCGACTTTATGGCTGATTGCGTTTCATGACATTTATTTTATTATTTTTTGTGATAGTTTTCCTGTCTTCCTTTATGTTCATGATAGTCTAAAGTTTCTGCATGATAGAATATTTTACTTATGCAAAAAAATAAGAGAAGAAAATCAACTTTAAAAATAAATTGTTCTCCATGACATTAAAGTCAAAATGCACACATACACACAAATTGATAAGCACACAAGGAAATGCAACTCTGATAATTTCTTTCGATTCATAAGTTTCTTTGAAAACTTTTTGTTTTTTATGAACATCTTTAAAATAAAAATCCCACACACATTGAAAGACAGATCCCAACATATATTAATTTATGCACATTCAGATACAAACACACCAACACATACAGACGCTCAATTATATATACACATACATATATTTCCTTTGAACTTGTTATTCTTGTTGAAAACCACTGAATTGTAAAGACTGCAGTGGAACGCAATTTCTTTCCTCAGCCATCGAACCATCGGAACAACCAAACCAAAATCAACGACAACTAGGACCAACATCATCAACGGCAAAATGCCAGAGTAATAAAATATTTTTTGGGGGAAGTCTTACACCCAAAAATATTTTTCGTGGAATATAATTTTATTCACTTGTCAGGTCAAAATGAATTTCTGTGGGTAGAAGGGCGTTCGAGAACTACAAAGTTTGTATTATTCGCTGTCAATATATTGGTTATGGATTGCAAATTAAATATTGGATTCCCGGAAAATGTTGGAATATTATTTGTAATGCAAAATATTATATATGTTTCGAAATATGTTAATTGTTTGCTGAAAGAGGGATATGTGTTGTGTGGACACAGAAAACTACTGTGAAATGTATATATATATATATATATATATATATAAGCTATATCGAAATCTAAACTGGTTAAGTTATATGCATTATGTACTTAAAATCGGGAGAAAATATATATAAGAGCTCCATCCAAATCTGAACCGATTTAAAAACTTTCCACACGCCAGGTTGTATTAACTTCAGTACGTTTTGCAAAATTTTGTGTCAATCGGTCTGCCTTTGGGTCTTTGGTAAACCATTTACTTAAAATCGGACGAACCTAAATATGGGTGCTGTATCTAAATCTGAACCGATTCTTATTATACTTAGCACACGGTACGTTATACTAAATTCAGTACCTACATTGTGCAAAAAGTTTGTAGCAAACGGCCCAACTTTTGCCTCTTTGGTGCGCCCTTTACTTAAATTCTGACGAAACAATATATATATATATATTGTGCAAAATTTGTGTCAATCATGTGTAAAATCGAACGAAAATATACTTGTAGAAGCAATATCTAAATCTGAACCGATTTTCACGAAACTTGGCACACATCATTCCGGACCGAATCCAGTTCTCTGTGCCAAATTTCGTGCAAATCGAAAGATATAAAGGGACTTTGGTACACCATTTACCTTAAATCGGACGAAACTATATATGGAAGCTATATATAAATCTAAACCGATTTTCTCGAAACTTAACACACATCATTCTAGACCTAATTCATTACGCTAAGCCAAATTTCGTGCAAATCGAAAGATATATAGGGACTTTGGTACACCATTTACCTTAAATCGGACGGAGATATATTTGGGAGCTATATATAAATCTAAACCGATTTTCTCGAAACTTAACACACATCACTCTAGACCTAATTCAGTACGATGTGCCAAATTTCGTGCAAATCGAAAGATATATGAGGACTTTGGTACACCATTTACTTTAAATCGGACGAAAATATATATGGGAGCTATATCTGAACCGATTTTCAAGAATCTTAACACACATCATTCTAGATCTAATTTATATCGCTATGCCAATTTTTGTGCAAATCGAATGATATTTGGGGACTTTGGTACACCATTTTCATTAAATCGGACGAAAATATATATGGGAGCTATATCTAAATCTAGACCGATTTTCAGGACACTTAACACACATCATTCTAGACCTAATTCATTATGCTATGCAACATTTCGTGCAAATCGAAAGATATGTGGGGACCTTGGTACACCATTTTCATTAAATCGGAAGAAAATATATATGGGAGCTATATCTAAATCTGGACCGATTTTTTCCAATTTCAACAGGGTTCGTCTTTAGGCCAAGCTATATCTAAATCTGAACCGATTTTCACGAAACTTAACACACATCATTCTAGACCTAATTCATTACGCTGTGCCAAATTTCGTGCAAATCGAAAGATATATAGGGACTTTGGTACACCATTTACCTTACATCGGTCGAAAATATATATGGGAGCTATATCTAAATCTGGACCGATTTTCAGGAAACATAACACACATCATTCCAGACCTAATTCATTATGTTATGCCAAATTTCGTGCATATCGAAACATATATGGGGACTTTGGTACACCATTTTCATTAAATCGGACGAAAATATATTTGGAAGCTATATCTAAATCTGGACCGATTTTCAAGAAAATTAACACACATCATTCTAGACCTAATTCAGTACGCTGTGCCAAATTTCGTGCAAATCGAAATATTTATAGGGACCTTGGTACAACATTTACCTTAAATCGGACGAAAATATATGTGGGAGCTGTATCTAAATATGAACCGATTTTTAAGAAACATAACACACATAATTCTAGACCTAATTCAGTATGCTGTGCCAAATTTCGTGCAAATCGAAAGATATATAGGGACTTTGGTACACCATTTACATTAAATCGGACGAAAATGTATATGGGAGCTCTATCTAAATCTAAACCGATTTTCAGGAAACTTAACACACATCATTGTAGACCTATTTCATTACGCTATGCCAATTTTTGTGCAAATCGAAAGTTATTTTGGGGCTTTGGTTCACCATTTACCTTAAATCGGACGAAAATATATATGGGAGCTATATCTAAATCTGAACCGAGTTTCACGAAACTTAACACACATCATTCTAGACCTAATTCATATCGCTATGCCAATTTTTGTGCAAATCGAAAGTTATTTTGGGACTTTGGTACACCATTTACCTTAAATCGGACGAAAATACATATGGGAGCTATATCTAAATCTGAACCGATTTTTTTCCAATTTCAACAGGGTTCGTCTTTAGGCCAATTAAGTGACCTGAGCCAAATTTCATCCAAATCGGATCATAAATGCGACCTGTACTTTGTTAACAAAAATACAAGGACGGACTGACGGACATGCATAAATCGACTCAGAAAGTGATTCTATGCATATTCTCAAAAGGAACCATGGGTTTATCTCGTTTCCTTTTACCTGTTACAAGCATATGCACAAAGACATTAATACCCTGTACTACAGCGTGGTGAAAATCTCAAAAATAGAAAAAACAAGACCGACTACCACTACATAAATACATATGAGACCATATGTTAAGTGCAATCTACTACACACACACTCACTTAAATCCAGATCTCCAACAACAACATTCTTTCAAATACAAAATTTAAATACGTATATGATGTGATAGATATATGTATCTCCATAAATTAGTATTCATTAAATTCTGTCAGTGTGGATAATGACAATATGACGATTTGACACTTGACCTGGTTTAACCCTTTATGGCTTGATGGTTGGTTGGCTGGAGAATGAAAACAAAAAAGAATTATAAGCACTACTACCACTCACGAGCATACAAAGATTATTTTCAAAAAACACCCGAACGGAACAAAAAGAAACGAAAATAACAAAAACTAATAAAACGAAAGGATAGAAACGAAAACAAAAACAACAACATCAACATTATGATAATAGTAATAATAACCGGCAAATGACTATGGGAAATAAATACGCATTAAGTTTTTTGTTTGTTTTTTGTTTCGCTTTGTCACGACAATGGAAAATAGCTCTTTGCCGCCATTTAGGTGGAGCAGCATAAAATGTTTCTATCTCTTCCTTTTCCACTTCTAGATTATTTTGTTGTTATCAACAAGTCAATCCATTTTGTAACCCTTTAAATGAAACAAAATATAGATAAAAGCAACAGGGATTTCAGCTTAATGGTGTTGAGAACGTTTTTTTTTTGTGATTTACGTAAGAGCGTTTTTATTAATTCAGTGACCTATTTGAAGTTCAATACAGCAGAGAGCGAAAAAATTAATAAATTCAAAGGCTAGAGGGTACTAAATATTGTACGAGTAGTATTTGGGAACTCTTTATATTTGGTTTTGTCCATGATACAAATATAATAAGGCTTAGGTTTTTTATGTCTGAATGAATCTGATTTCCTTGCAATAATCAAACGGATTTCAAACACACATTTTTATGCTCCCCAGCCCTATTGCTAATGAGAAAATAACACATTGCACGATAAAAATGTGCCTCATCGAAATATCGGGTTTAGATACTAAGCTTCTTTAGACAAAATTCGTTTCAGACAATTTAAAGTGAATTTTTGCCTCTCCGTCTGTCTGGTGCACGCGATAACTATCGAAAGGAGTAACCGGTTTCATCTAATACACAACCAACAAAGGGTCAAACTTAAGAAATAAAGGGTCAAACTTAAGAATATGCAACACCATCAAAAATTAGTACATCGTAATATTTTTACCATACCTATATCAAGTCTGATGATGAGACTTATCGAAATACAGGAGCTTTGGTGTCCTATTAACATAAAATCGGATGAAAAAATATATAAAAGCTATATCTAAATCAGAACCGATTTTCACGAAACTAAACACACAACATTCAGGACTTAATTCAGTACACTGTGCAAAATTCCGTGCAAATCGAAAAATAAATAGGACTTTGGTGCACCACTTACCTTAAGGGAACCCCTCCCATTCTCGATTGTAATTTTTCAAGATTTTCAATGGGCTGTTAAATTAATACCAATGCTTGTTAAGGTTTGTAACTTTGCACATATATAATTGAAGATATAAAAGAGAAGAAAAATAATTTACAAAATAAGTTTGTTATTGTTTTTTGTAATTAAAGAAAAGTCCTTATTTTTGATGGCGGGCATTATAACTCCTCACTGGAACATCGGAATCCGAAAATTCCAACGGTGTTAGAAAGAGTACATGTATGGCTCTCGTATGAACTAGGATTATTGACTTCGCTCTAAAATTAACAAAATGGTGGACCTTTGAAAAAATATTTGTGGAAAATCGCCGATTTTTTACCAAAAACCAAGTTAAAAAATAAGGAAGATCTTCACCGATTGGCTTTATCCTAGTTCATACGAGAGCTATACACTCCCAGAGAAACGTTGCAAAATTTGGAACCGATTGGATTATTAGTTTTTGAGTTATCGTGCCCGCCATTCGCAAAAAAATGTTTAGAGAAAAACGCGTTTAAAGTTTGAGAAGCCCTTCAGCCGTCACTTGATGCTGACACAATAAATCGGATATATCTTCAAGGGTTCTTGAGATTTTCACTTGAAATTTTGTAGAGACATTCTTTAATCAGTGTAGATTCGAATTATATCAACAAAAATTTTGACCCCGAGAATGGGAGGTCCCCTTAAATCTGACGAAAATATGTATGGGAGCTATATCTAAATCTGAACCGATTTTGACGAAACTTAGCACACAGCATTCAAGACTCAATTCAGTATGATGTGCCAAATTTCGTGCAAATCGAAAGATATATAGGGACTTTGGTGCACCATTTACATTAAATCGGACGAAAATATATGTGAGAGCAATATCTAAATCTGAACCGATTTTCACGAAACATAGCACACAATGTTTACATTAAATCAGAAAAACATATATATGGGAGCTATATTTATATCTGAAGCGATTTTGCTCAATTTCAATACCGATATACCGACATAAAAGCGACTTGTATTTTGTTTAAAATTTAACAGATGGACGGACATACATAAATCGAATCAGAAAGTTAGTCTATGCATATTCTCAAAAGGAGCCATGTATCTATCTCGTTTTCTTTTGCCTGTTACAAATACATGCACAAAGACATAGTGTAAGTAAGCGAAGTGAGTGTTATACATTTTGGAGGCCTTTATATGTTTAGTGTAACTATAGTCAAACTGCAATACAAGAAGTTCGATTTTTAAAACTACAAAGCAAACGTTGCCTTGAAGCTTATTTCAAATCTCCAATCTTTGGAAAGTAGTAATATATCTTTGATGCAGTAATATTTCTTTCATAAAACAATCTCGACTCTAAGGACTTGCTGAGGCGTATGGGCAATTCGTCCAAATAAATGAAATTACCGTATTATTTAAACTGCTACTTTCTGTATTTTATTATCCTTATGGATCTCTATTTTATAAAATATTAAAAATTTTAATTTTCCATTTTTTTATGTTCTCAAAATTATTTTCTACAAAGACTTCTATGTGCCCTGAATAAATGTATATATGCCAAGGTTTATTCATAAGTGGTATGTTCCCGTACGTGCAGAATTTACTAGATTCTACTATGTTCTTCGATTTCAAAAAGGAAAATTCGTTATCGTAGTAAAAAGTAGTAGATTCTTGCAGTACGGGAACAGACCAAAGGTTAACCGGAACAGGATAAAAATTCAAAATATCTTTAAAAAAAGCCTAATGATAAAATTTTGCACTAATATTTTGGTTCAAATAAATATATTTTTTGTTTATTTATTCTTCAAAAAATCAAACAAATCGGTTAGCCTCATGATTAAACCTTGCTACAGATGACTTTTCGGGGTTCGCATTACAAATTTACTATAAAATTTTATATTTTCTTCGTTCATTACCAAATTGACATCGTTTTTTGTTTGTTTAGAACCCAAAATAACAAATTACATACACATGGGTAAGAAAATACAATACGGCTACAATCTTCAATATACCTTTATGTCGAGGCTATATCAGCACTTTGGCCTATATTGAAAAAGTTCTGCATGACTTATAAAATTTCAAATTATATTGCCACTCGGTTGAAAATGTTCCAAAAATTCAAAACATGGACCTAAAAATTGGTTGGTACCATAATATGGATGGTATACCTAATGGTATAAAATCGGCAGATAATGCTAGATGGAAAACATATTCTTAAACCTCTATCAAGAATGGAAACTTTTTGTTGGGATTGTCCAAAGGAAATTTCACCAAACTCCAATTTATTTGGAAAATGCATATACGAATTTCCAAATTTTGTGATACCATTCAATATGGACTTACAAATAATATAGATCTATCTGGAATGAATTTAACAAATACCCTTACACTGCATTCCCAACTATCACATACATACATGGTATGTACTTCCATCCTATCTGCTTTCTTATCTGCTACACAAACATATCATATATCATTTTCCTACACATTTATTTTTACTTCGCCCCCATGTACTCCCACTCCCCTCCTTTCTACATGATATAACTAATGATTATGATATCTACACATACACATATCGTATACATTTCCTAGTATATCTATTTCCTTTTGGAGTCAATCGTTTTGCCTGTCCTCTACTCTTTAATTTACTTGGTAAATATTGCTAGCTAGTTGCAAACAAACAAACGAAATTGTTAATATAAGGAAATGCTGATGGAACATCAAAAGGGCAAAACAGAAAAAAGAAAACAACAAAAACAATGGGTGGTCATAACATTCCGCCTTAGTCAAGAATCACAAGCCATCAAAAAAATGTTGGCATCGTCCGAACCACAACTCATGATTATTGTTAATTTTCATGTTTTTGAGAAGACGAGTTTGGAAGGACGACAACAAGTCAAACGAAATCGTATAGCTCATTAGAGTGGCGTCAATACATTATTAAGCAGGGGCGTAGGGAGCAAGCGTATAGGAGTTGGCTAGTTCTAAATTTTGGACCACTAAAAAAAATCTGATATTTTGCAAAAAAAAGAAAAAAAAATCACTTCAGTACTTCTCTTTTATCTATAGAGATTGAATATAACACACTCCCCTTTAACAAATAGTCCAACTACACCTATGGTTTCAACGTCAATGACTTTTTTATACACACACTCCCACCCACCCATAAAACAGATACAGATACATCAACATTAAATTTATATGAAAATGTGCACATAAATTTATGTATGACGAGTATGTGAGTGAGTGAAGGAAGTAGACCATACGGAAATATAAATGGGGACAAGTAAACATATGGTCATAATATTCGGACATGAAAAATAGATGTTTGGCCAAAACTAATGTAAATCAAGGAAAAAGACGATAAGTTCGACCCGTGCGAACTATGTATAAAACATTCTGAAAATAAATAAATTTTGGCTGTTTGGATTCACAATGGATAGAAAATCACCCTACCAAAAATTATCAAGATTGACCTATGTTACGGGGTGGCCCCATATAAACCCCATTATTTGGTATTTTGGGGACTTTGGCCACATTTCTCAATCGAAATGACTTTACACTGATATTTTGCATTCTCATTGAATGCCAAATTTTTCTACCAAATAGAAATATTAAAATCCAAGTTTTTGGTTCTGTAATTTAGCATTTTTGGGTTCTTTGAGGCAAAAATATACTTGTAAACAAATCCCTATAGTTCCATTCTTTGACATAATCACTATTTTGAAGGTTTAATCGTATTTTCCAACCAAAGAATTGTAATATGGCATTACGATTTTTCGGAATGTCATAAACATTTGTGTAGAAAAATTTCGGCATGTCAATGTTTTGAAATTTTCAGTATATTGAAGGTTTCAAACTCAGGGCTGTAAACTGGCTTTCCGGATTCAATAATTCAGATGCAACACGTCATTGCAGCCTAGGAAAACATTTACCGAACATGACATCTTTCCGACCTTCCTTAAACCGGTTATAACACAATTGAACTCTTGTTCTGCTCATGGTATACAGTATCATATAATCTGTCTGTCTGAATATGCTCCTCTCGTTATTCCTTATATCACACATCCATATTTTCTAGTTTGCAATTTCCTCAAAATTTGTATTGCTAACAATATTTTGCCACTGATATGCAATCAGTTCATACCCCAGTCCTCAAATCAGACATACATTAAACCCAATTTAAATATCTCACATAAAAAAGAAATGCCAACTACAACATATAACCACCAACACCACCATCTAGCACATGGTCACCTGCTACCCGCCACCTGTTCGATTCAATTCAACAAGTTCATCAGTTAAGCTTTAAAAAATGCAAATATGGCCATCAAAGATTCAACATCGAAAGCATTTCACCATTTTACTTTGATCAACGTTTTTTTTTCTTCTTACTTTTTTATGGACAAAATAAAAAACAACAAGCAGCAATAAAATCTAGAGATGAAAAGCAAAACGGGGAAAATTTACATGTTGATTAAATTTGCCAACCATTTAGGGTTTTTTTATGGTGGAGGTTTTGGGGGCTTATGGTGGCGATGGCGGAGTTGGGTGGTGTGTGGTAAGGTGGACAGATAGACAGACTAAAGGTAGAAATATGGTAGCATACGGTGTTATTTGTGATTTTACCTTTAATTTGTTTTTTGTTGTTTTTTGGGTTACACAAATTGAAGCCTTGCTGCAAGGTGAGAGGATTGTCTGATGCGTATAAGTTAGTTACCGGTTATTGGAAAAATGGGATAAGTGGAAAAAATGAATGAATGAATATACTTCAATTTTAAAGTACTTTATTTTTAGAATTTTAAGACCTTCAGATGATTATATTCGAAATTTCAAATATTTATCTTGTAGAATTGAGATCTCTATCGTGATTTTAACAGACTCACATGCGGACCTTGTTAAGTTGGCGTATAATGCCATGTAATTGAAGATTAAATATATTGATCGATTCGATTTAACATTTTCCCCCAACATAATGGGCTGTTATTTTGCATTCCAGGATATTTAACGGCGAAAGACATTGGTTAGCCACATTGCCCAATATGCCTGATGAGCCGCTTAACCAACGACGAAACGCGTCGAATAGTGCTGGGAATGTAGTATCTCTCTGGCTTTCCTTTTCATTGCAACTCCGATCATGCAGCTCATACCGAAAGAGAAATTAATAACAAGTGAAAAAGCGTTTGGATACCCTCCACCATATATATACTGACAGGTACTAAAAATGAAAATATAGGGAACATACCAAAAAGTGGACCTATACCAACATTTCTAAAAACGGATTATGTAAACCTTAATACAAATTTCAGAAATTTATCATCATTATGGCTAATGAAGGTGTATACACTTTAACATGGTGAAAATGTGCCTCAATGTGGTTCTAGACCCCATGTTTCTTTGGACCAAATCCGTTTCAGAAAATTTAGATTTCATCCAAACTTTGCCCATCTTATTATTTCTCCAAACTTAGTTCAAATTCGAAGATGGGAAAATCGGTCCTATCCTTCTGGAACCTCCACACAGGTCTAAATGCGGCTATAGTTCATTATCGAACCTTACCTTCTAATTTTTTATCTCGCTATCCTCCGCAGGTGAAATGATTACAACAGAGTCTCAGAACCAAACTCAAAACGCGGAACAAATCAGCTAACTATTTTAATATAAAAAGGGGGACTATATGGGGACTACCCCAAAAAGGGGGCGAATATTAAAAATGTTTAGTATGGAGATTTGTTACCATATGCGACTACAAAATACCAAATTGCAGCAAATTCGATTTAAAAGCGCGCTCAAGAACCCCAAAATACCGAAAATTGCGGGTACCCTTATATGGGGGCTATCCGAATAAATGGACCTATACTCATAATTTTTTGTGGAGAGATTTGCTACGCAATAAGAACTCAAAGTACCAAATTTCAGCGAATTCAGTTGAAAAACGAGCTCAAGAACCCCAAAATACCGAAAATTGGGGGCACCCTTATATGGGGGCTACCCGAAAAAATTTACCTATATTTATCATTTTTTGTGGAGGGAGTTGATACCCAATAAGAACTCAAAGTACTAAATTACAGCTAATTCGGTGAAAAAATGCGGTCAAAACTCCTCCAAAACTGAAAATTGGGAGGTACCGTTATATGGGGGCTACCAGAAAAAGTGGACCTAAAGTTATAATTTTTAGTTTATAAATTTGGTATCTAAAAATAGCCCATTTTACCAATTTTCAGCGAATTTGGTTGAAAAACGCGCTCAAAATACTGAAAATTTGGGAGTACCCTTATATAGGAGGTATGCCTAAACGTAGGCCGATATAGCCCATCTTCGAACTTGACCTGCCTGCAGACAAAAGACGACTCTATGCAAAATGTTGGCGTTCTATCTCAATTCGTTTAGACGCTAGAGTGATTACAACAGACAGACGGACATGCTTAGAGCCTCATAGAATTTTACGCTGATCAAGAATACAAAACTAATATGCCCTCCATACTATGGTGGAGGGTATAAAAAAACATTTACATAAATGATCCGTCGCCTTAAAAAGGCGTAAAAACAAAACTCGAAAAACTTTTTTGTAGAAAGTGCCCATAGAGTCTTATAGACCAGCCCAATTTTAGCCATTTTCATGGTCGTGGAATCTATATCCAAACGAATTGACATTCAAAATTCCAGGTAGGTAAGGTCCCGCTCCTTTTAGGTGTTTTCCCTATTCTCGATAAATTTTACGAAAAGAGGTTGTGACATAATAATAATTTATTATAATTTGAAATTCCGGGTAAATTTGCAAAAAATCGACATAAATTAATTTTTGACAAAGTCTTCCGATAATGGTACCGTCACATATTAGATTTGTTTGTCCCACCAAAAAGGGTGTAATTTGGCATTCCGTATTCTTGGAAGGTAGGCAGCAATTTTGAAGAAATTTGTCAATATAGGTCCAGGTTTTGACATAAAGGTCAAAACCCCCATATTAAGGTCTCGCCCCGTGATAAGTATTTTAATGCGCCGATAGCGGATTAAAAATTTCTTCACAAACAAAAAATATATCTTAGGTCCATATATTGGCATAGCCATATAAAAATCCCACCTATTTTTTATGTTTTTATGGGTTTCGAAGCACTCTCCAACATAACTTGGTATTTCGGGTTCATGATGGTATTTCGGGATCATTTTGGCATTTTCATGGTCCTAGGCTCATTTTCCAAATGAAGTGGCTGTAGTTTGGTATTTAGGTTTATTGATGACTAAACCACGTTTTCGAAGAAAACATATTCCACATACAAATATTCCACCCGTTTTAGGCATTTTCATGGACCTTGGCTCATTTCCCAACCGAAGTGTTTATAATTAAGAACTTGAGATTCGTAGGTGGTCAAAAACTTCTTCAAAGTGACAAAGTACCCATAAAAAAGTCTCGGACTTTTTAAGACATTTTAGGGAGTCGTCAATTGGTTAATAGCTTCATCGCAAAAACAATTTAATAAAGATTCATGTGTTGGCTTATTTTAGGTATTTTCATGACTATCGACGTATTTCCATAAAGCGCACGCCGGTATGTTGAAGGTATTGGCTGACTTTTTTCACTGAAGTCGTTTTATTATGGCATTCTGGGTACTATTGGCAAACAGTTTCAATACAGATCCATTTTTTGAATGATGCCTCATTTAATATCCCTGTAAAATTTTCGGCACCTTCAAGTTGTTAGTCCCATTTTCTCACCGAAGATGTCCTGATATGGCTTTCCGTGCTGTCGGATGGTGAAAAAGTTTTTGTTGAACAATTTCCATATAGGTCCATGTTTTGACAGAAAGTTCCCGCCCCATAATCCCCATTTTTAAGGTTTCAGTCACATTCACCCCAGATTTGGGGACATTTGATTTGGTATTCATATTTTCAGTGAATTTCCTTTTGTTAGGGAGGCACAGAAGGAGTGGACCAATAGGTCCCACCTTCGGAATTGATCTAGGTTTGGTAAAGGTGAAAGGTTGTGCAAAGTTTTCTTCAAATCGGAAATAAAATAATTTTTAGCACAATTTTCACCGTTTTGTGGAGTAGGCTCTAGCCGACCAGACAGCAGACAGACGGACGGATGGACAATTGTAAATCGACTCCAAATTGTCTAATACGGATTTGGTCCAAAAAACAAACATGGGGTCTAGAACCAATATTACGCCGTATCAAGTCATAAGTCAGTTTTGAATTGCCCCCATATAAAAATCCCGCCACATTTTAGGCATTTTCATGGTTCTCGAAGCATTTTCCCACCGAAGTGGTTACAATTTTCCATGATGGATAACAGAAAACTTCGTTGCAAACATTTTCTATATTACCCTATATTTTGAAATAGCCCTAATATTACCGTCCCGTCCCATGTTTGGCATTTTCAAGGCTCTAAGAACATTTCTAATCGATGTGTCTGTAATTCTGCATTCAGCATTCCAGATTCTTTGTGGTAAAATTTGTTTTTCCATGGTTGAAATTACGGTCACGTTTTACACAGCCCCCGTATATAAAGGTTCCGCCTCATTTTCAATCTTAAAACCCTTCCCTTCCCCAACGATTTTAGGTTCTTTGAATGTCCACCATATGGAAATATGATTGAAATTTGGCCCATGTTTTTTATTTGGCCAAAGGACGAATCCTATTGAAATTGGAGAAAATCGGTTCAGATTTAGATATAGCTCCCATATATAGTCTCGTCCGATTTTTAGGTGAATAATACACCAAACTAACAATATTTGTCCGATTGGACAAACGGAGTTCTGAATAAGGTCCAGACTGATGTCTACGAAGTTTTTTTAAATCGGTTCAGATTTAGATATCATATCATATAGTCGGCATCGTCCGACTTCTGAACTTCCCTTACTGGTTTTTTTTTTCAAAATTTCACATAGTTTCATATTAAAACCAGTAAGGAAAGTAGTAAAGTCAGACTGGGCCGACTATATGATACCCTTCACCACTTTGGGTATATTCTACATATGTATCCTAACATATGTAGAATATATCTGATCGGATTTCAGGAAACTTGCTAGAGACTAATTTATATTACATCAGTACGTTGTGTAAATCGGCCTAGCTATGGATCTTTTCACGAAGCTTAGCAACATCATTCTAGACTTAATTCAGTACCCTATACCAAAATTCGTGCAAATCGAAAGATATATAGGGACTTTGGTACACCACTTGCATAAAATCGGACGAAACTATATATGAGAGCTATGCGTAAATCGACTCAGAAAGTGATTCTGTGCATATTCTCAAAAGGAACTATGGGTCTATCTCGTTTCCTTCTTCCTTTTACAAACATATGCACAAAGACATAATACCCTGTACCACAGTGTGGTGAAGGGTATAAAAATGTCAAATGGAAATGTCAGATGGTGTCTAGGCCGAAATATATATAGTAGCCCATTTTATCTCAAATTACCTTATAAATGGCTCCTGTATTATCATTCTTCAAAATATATAATAATTTCAAATATTAATTTTCGCCTTAAGTCAATTTCTCCTTCTAACGACCCAATACTAGACAGAAGTGCGTGTAGGACGATACAACACTTTTTATAGCACTTAACTCAATTATACAATAAATCCATTTTGGTGGTGCAGGTTACTCAGGTAAAAGAGATTAGATAAAAAAATACGTTAAATTTTGCTATAAATATCAGGACAACACTACCATCAATAAAACAACAAACACACATACACGTATTACAACAGATAAATACCATGGCTACATCATGATGGGCTTTATGATGGCACTATAACGACAAAAACTGACTTGATGGTGGTGGTTTGCTGGCGGCGTCAACGATGTCGTCGGGAAATGGAAATAAAAACAAATGCGTCAAATATGTTGTATAAGTATGTATGTGTGCGAGTGTGTGTGTATTTGGTTGGAAATCTACTATCATTATGGGGTTAGAGTTGGGGGGTCCGGTTATCACTTAGTTAAGGGAGATAGGCAAGCAAAAACAAAAAAAGAAACCAAAGATGAACAGCAAAAAATCACTAACAAACATATGGTAACATATTGCGATTCAGATTAACGCCAAACTAGAAAAATACTTTTTGTTTTTTTTTCTATTTTCCCCTATATTTTTTGGGTAGTAAAAAATGAGAAGAGAAACAAATTGTTTTGTTGTTGTCGTTATGTCCAAATGAAATTTGATTTCTCGATTTCTGGTTATTTTATTTTTTTATGTAGCCATAGGCCGTAATATCCCGCTGGGTTGAAATTCTATGTCAAAGTATTCAAATTACCCATTTAAAAATAACCAAAGATATTTATGTGGCAACATGAAAGGCAACAGTTATGGATGTGTTGTTGTTGTTTGTGGCAGTGATGATAATTGACAGATGAACAAATGAATGATTGATTTGAAAATGATAGAGGAAATCAAGATATTAAATGAATTGACAAATAATTTCCAAGGAAATTAATTACACTATGGTCCTAAGTATTTATGGTAATTTACCCTTATAAAACATGTGAGCCATTTTATGCATATTGAATGTGTACTTCATGGAGAATGTAAAAAAAATTAACCCAGCTAACGCTTGTAACGCCGCGAAATATTGCACCTATACTTTTGGTATACCGATCGTCATATATCGATTAGCTGAGACGACCAAGATCTGTGTGTCCGTCCGTCCCTCTGTCCGTCCGTCCGTCTGTCAGTCCATGTATTTTTGTTAACAAAGTACAGTTCACATTTATGATCCGATTTGGATGGAATTTCGTACATGTCACTTATTTGGCCCAAGGACGAACCCTATTGAAATTGGAGAAAATCGGTTCAGATTTAGATATAGCTCCCATATATAGTTTCGTTCGTATTTAGGTAAATGGTGCACCAAACTCCCAATATTGGTCTGATTGATACAAAATTTTGCACAGAGTATTGATTTAGGTCTAGATTGATGTGTGCCAAGTTTGGTTTAAATCGGTTCAGATTTAGATATAGCTCCCATATATAGTTTCGTCCGATTTTAGGTAAATGGAGCACCAAACTTCAAATATTTGTCCGATTGAGACAAAATTTTGCACAGGGTATTGAATTAGGTCTAGATTAATGTATGCCAAGTTTGGTTGAAATCGGTTCAGATTTATATATAGCTCCCATCAGGGACGTACGCAGGGGGGAGCCCTGGGGGCCCGGCCCCCCCCCTCCGAAATGAATTTTTTCCACAGTAAATTTATGTTTGCAACAGCGAATTTTTTCATTTTGTACTACCGATTTTTCCGAAACCTAGCACTCATCATTCTAGACCCAATTCATTACACTGTGCCAAATTTCGTGCAAATCGAGGGGTATATAGGGACTTTGGTGCACCATTTACGCAAAATCGGAAGAAAATATATATGGGAGCTATATAGAAATCTGAACCGATTTTCCCGACACTTATCACTCATCATTCTAGACCTAGTTCATTACGCTGTGCCAAATTTCGTGCAAATCGAAAGATATATATGCACCATTTACATTAAATAGGAAGAAAGTATATATGGGAGCTATATCAAAATCAGAACCGATTTTCAGGAAACTTAACACATATCATTCTAGACTTATTTCACCTGACCTATGCCAAATTTCTAATCTGACTTTTGTTGCACAATTTACTAAAAAAATCGGACGAAAACATATATGGGAGCTATATCTAAATCTAAACCGATTTTAATAAAACTTGACACACGTTATGCTATCTTAACTTCAGTACGTTGTTCAAAATTTCGGCCTGAATTTGACTATTTGGTGCTCCATTTACAAAAAATCGGACAAAAAAATATATGGGAGCCAGATCTAAATCTGAACCGATTTTCACCAATTTCAATAGGTTATGTCCTTGGGCCAAACAAACCTGTACCAAATTTCATCTTATTCAGATAATAAATGTGACCTGCACTTTGTTTAAAATGGACAGACGGGCGGTTATTGTAATAAAATTTACAAGATTATAAAATAATGACCCTTTCCCAGAGAGAGGGCAGACGGGTCCGAACATTGCATTCGCCTCATATTGGATTTATTAATATTGAAAATTTTGACCCTTTGTGGGTTCGCCTCATATTGGATTTATTAATAGTGAACATTTTACCCATTGTGGGTGAGGTACCAGAAGGCGTGGACCAATGGATTCCATCTTCAAACTTGATTTAGATTTCGTGAAGATAATATGTTGTGCAAAGTTTGGTTCAAATCGTTAAGTCCGTTCGCTTGATATAAATATATGATATAAATATTGAAAAAGTTGACCCTTTGTGGGACGGACGATTATTGTAATAAAATTTATAATATATTATAAAATAATGACCCTTTTTGGGAGAGGTGCCAGAGGAAAGGACAGACGGGTCCCAACTTCGGACTTGCACTGTTTGATTTAAATCGAACTGTCCATTCGCCTAATATTGAATTTATGAATATTGGAAATGTTGACCCTTTGTGGCGGAGGTGCAAGAAAAGGTGAGCAAATGGCTCCCATCGTCGGACTTGATCTAGGCTAATAAAGATAATAATGCAAAGTTTGGTTCAAATTCAACATTCCTTTCCCATAATATTACATTTATATACATTGAAAAAATTTGATCCCATGTGGGGCAGATACCCGAAGAGCTTCAGACTTTATCTAGGCTTGGAAAAGTTAAAAATTTGTACAAAGTTTAGTCTGGAACGGATAGTCCGTTCACATGATATTATAAATTAAATTTCAACACAATTTTGACAATTTTGTGGGGGAGGAGCCAGAAGGAGTGTACCGATATTCCCCACCTTAGAACTTTAACTAAGTTTGGTAGAAATATTAAATTTTTTTAAGATATTTTCCAAGGACTAATATTAGCATGGAGAACCTTTATTAAATACATTTTCAAATACTGTAAGTTATTTTAAACTACGGGTTCGAATTTTCCCCTAAGGACCAATCAAGAACCCGGAATGACAAATAAGAGCAGCATCCACTAGAAAAACTAAACTGCGAGGATATAATTGTTTTTTTTTTATACCCTTCACCACATTGTGGTGCAGGGTATTATGTCTTTGTGCATATGTTTGTAACAGGCAAAAATAATCGAGATAGACCCATGGTTCCTTTTGAGAATATGCATAGAATCACTTTCTGAGTCGATTTATGCATGTCCGTCCGGGAAAAATCTGTTCAGATTTAGATATAGCTCCCATATGTATTTTCATCCGATTTAAGGTAAATGGTGCACCAAAGACCCTATATATCTGTCGATTTGCCCCAAATTTTGCACAACGTACTGAATTGAGCCTAGAGTGATGTCTGCCAAGTTTCGTGTAAATCGGTCCAGATTTAGATATAGCTCCCATATATAGTTTCGTCCGATTTAAGGTAAATGGTGCACCAAAGTCCCTATATATCATTCGATTTGCACGAAATTTGGCATAGGGTACTGAATTAGGTCCAGAATGATTTGTGCCAAGTTTCGTGAAAATCGGTTCAGATTTAGATATAGCTCACATATATAGTTTCGGCCGATTTTAGGTAAATGGTGTACCAAAGTCCCTATATATCATTCGATTTGCACAAAATTTGGCATAGAGTACTGAATTAGGTCCAGAATGATGTGTGCCAAGTTTCGAGAAAATCGGTTCAGATTTAGATATAGCTCCCATATATAGTTTCGTCCGATTTAAGGTAAATGGTGCACCAAAGTCCCTATTTATCATTAAATTTGCACGAAATTTGGCTTAGAGTACTGAATTAGATCCATAATGATGTTTGCTAAGTTTCGTGAAAATCGGTTCATATTTAGATATAGCTCCCAAAGTTCCTAAATACCTTTCGATTTGCATGAAATTTGGCACATCGTACTGAATTAAGTCTAGAATGATGTGTGCTAAGTTTCGGAAAAATCGGTTCTGGTTTCTATATAGCTCCCACATATACATATATATTCGTCCGATTTTACATAAATGGTCCGATTAACACGATTTTTTGCACAACGTATCAAGTTGAGACTTGAATAACGTTATTGCGTTTTGTTGAAATTGATGTAGATGCTGTCATAGCTTCCATATGTATTTCGAATGGATGTCTGAATGAAATTAAAATTTGAAGAGTGCGGCGTATTAATTGTGTATAAGTCGTATTGATTTAGCTATTAGTCGTTTTTCATAAATTTGTCCCATAGTCGACTTCGTAGACTTTAAATCTGCCCGAATGAAATTAAATTTATTAAGGTTGCAGAAAGACTTGCGTATGTTCCTAGTAGACATCTGCATGAATGCACAAAAACACCACCCATGAGTCACTCACACAAAGTAATGGCTTCTATTCTATAAATTTGTTTGAAATGAAGTGTAATGAGTGAGGGTACAACAAACATGAATTGCTTCAGGTATGAGAGTTTCGAATTTGTTGTATATTCGTTTGATTCATACAATCCACGTTTCAGACTCGACGAATTGTGTATGTTTACTTCGGTATGAATGTATGTTGTAACACACAAAGTTTGAACAAATGCGACAAGTTCGTACACGAACATGTTTTACACAATGTGTGTGTCGAATTATACAGTAGTATTCGAATTACCCGAATTAAATGAAGATATATTATGGTTTTTATACAATCCACAAAATTATGAAGGGTATGTTATGTTTTTTTTTTCGTTTGTAACTCATCGAAATATTAATTTCCGCCCATATAAAGTATATATATTCTTAATAAGGGCAACATTTATGAATATCTAGTTATGTATCCAATATATAGCGCTACTTCTCTTTTTTCAATATTTAGATGTTTTTAAACGCACTTTTAAACATATAAAATTCGTTTTAATTTGGGTTCGAATTAGATAACCCATAGTGTGGGGGATATTCAGTACTACAAATTGTCAGTTTATAACCTATAGTATGTTAAGACTCATTATTAGTTAGTCCGTATGTACTTCTGTTGTAATATTACTACCTTCGGGGGTGTCGAGATACAAAACTAAACCGTTACGATCCAAAATGGCCTTTTTCAGTCCACATTTAAGTATATCCTCCCGAGAAGTAATCAATATTGGCCCCCTTATATGTAAAGCCAATTTTTTAAAACAGGCAAAAGGAAACTAGATAGACACATGGTTCCTTTCTAGTATTTATTCAAATTGGGAAAAATCGGTCTAGAATGATGTGTATTAAGTTTCGTGAAAATCGGTTCAGATTCAGATATAGCTCCCATATATCTTTTCGTCCGATTTTATGTAAATGGTGTGCCAAACTCCCTATATATCTTTCGATTTGCACGAAATTTGGCATAGCGTACTGAATTAGGTCTAGAATGATATGTGTTAAGTTTCCTGAAAATCGGTTTAGATTTAGATATAGCCCCCATATATATGTTCGTCCGATTTTAAGTAAATGATGCACCATTTATTTTTTAATAAACAATCTTTACTCTACTTAATAATATTAGCATGTAAAAAATCAACAAAAGTACACATTTATTACAGGAATAAAGAAATGTAATGAGAGACAATTTGTAAGAAAATGACCTAAGGCCACGAAAACATGAAAAACAAATGAAAAGTCTTAAAGTCGCAAAAAAAATTGCGTATGTATTTCCACAAATACTTATTTGTACTCCTCATATAACTCTGTACTCTAATTTGCAATATTTGGGAAAATTTTCTGCATAGGTCTATTTTTGTATATCCCTTAAGGAAGATTCCGACGTTTTTTCTTACGTCATTTCATTCAACTTTTACTTATTTTTCTAGAGTTTTTAATTACTTGCATTTAATAGAAAAAAAAAATAAAAGATATTATTTCACACTATTGCTCACTGATAAAGTTTTAAAGAGTGTAAGAGGTAAACATTTGCATGAATGTACCTGTACAATGAATGCCCACCATTAATGTTAAGTCGTTGAATGAAAACAGAGAATACAAAATACAATGCATGATGTTCACTCAATGGACTCATTGATGTTGTATAACATGTTCTTGTAATCCATCATACTGCATGTTGTGCTTTCGAGTTTGATCGTTTGATCGGACAAAGCACAACGAAGAACAACACAACTTCGGTGGTTGAATTCATTTGCACTCATTCAATGTTGTTGTGTACTCTGAATACAACTTAACACCCATGAATGTGGATGGGCATTCATTGTACGAGTACATTCTGTCTAGTTCCTAGGTGAAGGGTATCATATAGTCGGCCCAGTCCGACTTTACTGCTTTCCTTACTGGTTATTCGATATTTTTGTTTGGTCGTATTTGCCAACCGAATTGTCTGTAATTTGATATTCTGGATTCTCAAATGTCTTGATATAAACCCCATCTGATCCTGAGGACTTCAAAAATAACCTTTTCTGAGGTTATTTCCCTTTGAACCCAACTATTTCCACCCATAAACATATATCCCTTTGTCTACTAAGAAAATTTTAAAACGTGAACACAATTTAAATAAACGCAAAAAATATAAGAAAATATTCAAATATTTAAAATAAACTGTCACCAAAGTGATGTTGGCGTCAATGATAACCATACCAGACGACAACCACACAAACAGCTGCCAGGATTTGCATACCAACCAACGCCAAACAGCATTCACCCGACCAACGCTGATTAATATTCACTAAAAAACCCCCGCCCGATGTATACCTTGCGTTTGCCTCTCTAGTTATAACTTTTGTTTCTATTTATTTTTCATGTTTTTCTATTTATTTTTGTTGTTGTTTTATTTTGTTTTTCCTATTTGATCCTTGTTGTTGGTATTGTTGTTGTTGATGCTAGCAACTTATAAAAATCTAAGAATAGTCGCAAGAACATGTGGCAGAATTCACAGCAATTGGATGACAAAACCACCAACTTACTGAGGGAGGGTAGAGTGAGAGTGCGGGAATGAAAGTGAAACCTGCCACCGCATAATAGCTGCGAACAAGAAGAAAACCAAAAATGGAATAAATGGTAATTTAAACCTGTTGATTAATAGCGGCATCTCCTAACAAGAAAATACCACAAACTTCTACAACGAAAATGTTCGCCAATGGGTGTAAATGGTAATGTGATACCAAATGGAATTTTATGTTAGAAATAGGCCCTCGAAATAAGAAAAAAAAAATTCCAAAAAGACCCTCAAGATATTGCAGGATATAGAAGTAGTGGTCACAATAAGTACAAATTCCATTAGGGTCGGCTGTGCTGAACTTGTATCCTCCACCATGAGGCGGACATTCTATTTAAATAACAAAAAATGGGCCGAGACCCTTAAATGTAGGCTATATAATAAAAGCCATGAGGTTCGTTTACATCCTAAGCAAAGGAATACCAAATTAGATATATTTTAGGTAGGAACTTCAAAATACCGAAAATAGGCGGATTCTTTATGCCTAAGACCATAAAAAGTTAAAATTGACGAGACATTGTTCAAATGCCCTATCCTTTCTGTGTAAAAAATTCGCCTAAAACCTTCCAAATACGAAAATTGAGGCGGGACCTTGATATGGGAGATATATGAATACATGGACCGATATTGAAAAATTTATCCGAATAAGTTATTTATCAGGAACCCAAATTGATTTTGTTCGGGAGATATTGGTGTTAGAGTACGAGGACTCCGATCTGGTACGATCAGGAGTGTCGTAATGCTACTGATGTGAAAAACGCAGCGTATAGGGCAACCCTGCAGACAGTAGCAACACCTTACGTGATGGAGAATTATCGGGAGAAAAAGAGAGAGGAGAAACGTGTTTTCAGAAAAAAGAAGAAAGAACAAGAAAAACGTGAGCGTGAGCAAATCGAGATATACAGGAGTCAGAATGAAGTCCGAAAATTTTACCAACGAGTAAAACACCAAACCGAAGGCTTTGGTGCAGGCACATCCTCCTGTAGAGATGAAGAAGGAAACCTGGTGACAGATACAGACAGCGTATTGAGGATCTGGAAGGAGCATTTTGAAAAGCTTCTAGTATCAAACAGTGGCGATGAAGAAGATACCCCAGAACCAATAAGAGATGATGGTATAGAGTGTATATCACCTAGCCAAGATGAGGTCATAAAAGCAATTAATCGGCTCAAGAACAACAAAGCAGCAGGAATCGATGGGTTACCAGCCGAACTATTCAAGACTGGTGGCCAGATGTTGGTTAGGAGCATGCACCAGCTGATTAGCTGGCTAGATGAATGCATGCTCAATGATTGGAACCTCAGCATCCGTGCACAAAAAAGGAGAAAATCCTTTTTCACAAGATATGTACCAACTATAGAGGAATAAGTCTGCTTCCCATCGCATATAAAGTGCTATCCAGTGTGCTGTGAGAACGACTGAAGCCAATGGTCAATGACATCATCGGACCATACCAATGAGGCTTCAGACCTGGCAAATCCACTATTGGCCAGATTTTCACTCTGCGCCAAATCGTGGAAAAGACCCACGAAAAACACATCGACACATACCACCTATTTGTCGACTATAAAGCCGCATTCGACAGCCCTATCCGTTCAGAGGTGTTTAAAGCCATGTCTGCGTTTGGCATTTCTGTAAAATTAATACGGCTATGCAGGATAACTTTAAGTGGCACAAGGTCAGCAGTTAAAGTAGGAAAGGACCTATCGGAGCCCTTCAATACCGAACGAGGATTCAGACAAGGTGACAGTTGGTCGTGTGATCTTTTTAACATCCTACTGGAAAAGGTCATACGAGACGCAAAGGTGAACAGAACTGGTATACTGTACACCAAACAACACATGTTACTCGCCTACGCCGATGACATCGATATAATGGGTCGAACATTGCGAGCGGTAAAAGGAGTCTGCCAAAGTGGGTCTGGCAGTAAACGGCGAGAAGACCAAGCTGATGGTATCAACGCGCAAGACGTCCAGTAGACTCGGACCAACTGTGGAACTTGAGAACTACAGCTTCGAGGTAGTTAAAGACTTTATATACCTTGGTACCGCCATAAATAAAACGAATGACATCAGTTTTGAAATTCGGAGAAGGATTGTGATGGCCAACAGATGCTACTATGGTCTAAGTAAGCAGTTTAGAAACAAGGCCACCTCCCGCCAGACCCCAACTCACACTTTAAAAGACGCTGATACTACCCGTGCTATTATATGGATCAGAAGCATGGGTACTTGCGCAAGCAGATGAGGCTGCTCTTGGGGTGTTTGAGAAAAAAATTCTTCGAAAGATCTACGGGCCGATCTGCGTCGACGGTGAATATCGGCGTCGAATGAACCACGAGCTTTACAATTTATACGCGCACATCGACATAGTCAGTCGTATTGAGCTGCAGCGACTACGATGGCTAGGCCCTATTGTGTGGATGAATGAAAATGCCCCAGCTCAAAAGGCATATAAAAATGAGCCTACTGATGGTTCCCGTAGAAGGCGAAGGCCACGAATTAGATGGAAAGACCAAGTAGAAAACAACATCTTGGAACGTGGTCTTCCAAATTGGTGGACTTGCGCACAAGACCGACGCGCTTGGGAATCTTTTTTTAAGTTCGGCTTATGGAACAACCGTTCTGTAACCAGCCAGCTATGTAAGTAAGTAACATAGCGTTGACATAGCTCCGATGATCTTGGACTTAGAACATCAAGACCCAGATCTACTTCAAAGTGGTCACGAATAGTTTTCCTATAATTATAGGCACCAAAACACAATCATTTCGATTGAACAATAAAAAAGTCCGTCCGAATTCGGGTTCAACAAGGTAGCGCATCATAAATTCTTGCCAAAAGGTACTACGCTCAATTAAGAATATTTTCAATATAAAGACCTAAACAAACTTATTTGTACTTCTAACGGCATTTTTTTCAAAGATTCAAATTTGTTAACCTTTTTTCTCATAATTGGCTAGACAAACAATCGAATAACGAACCGACAAACTAATAAACTACTACCACCATGACGATGACATCCAATGAACTTCTTCAGAACAATTGAAACTTTGGCAGTAGTTTTCTGTTTGTTAGGTTGTTTGTTCGTTCCTTTCATTCGTTCTTTGTCTCAGCTGAAATGTAAACTTGAAAAACAAAAACACACACAAAGTTTGATTACCTTACGGTATTGCATAAAAATTATTTTTCGGGGTTTCAAGTATTTCGCCGTATAAAAGTCAATATGATAATTGTGAACGTGTGGCGAATGTTAATTGAAGAACAAGCTAAAATGTAAATATGTTCGGCAGGATCGAGCTTAATATACCCTCCACCATATGGTGGACATTCAAAATACGCAAAATCCATCGAGACTCATATTTCGAAGCTATGCCATGGTAAAAGCAAACTCAGACACTTAAACTAAAAACTGAGGAATTAAAAACAAGTTCTGGAAAGAAGTTGTTTACCCACTAAGGTCCCAAGGTTCGTAAGAAATATTTTCCAATATTTCCACCCAAACTTGACACACGCTATTCGGTATGCTGCACTTTTCAAAATTTAATCTCAATCTAAAGCTGAACTGATTTTTTTCAAATTCAATAGGGGACGTCATTGGACCAAATAAAAGAGCAGTGTCAAATTTCATCAAATTTGGATCATAAATGCGACATCCACTTTGGGTATAAATACCATACACTTAGCTGTGGATAAATGCAAATAAGGCTTCCGTTTGTCATCCATCATTGGAGTCCCATTAGCCCTTTCTTTAGAAGCAAAATACTTTGGTATAGTCCACAAACCAATGTGGATGTTGAGGAAACTCATATAATCTTAATGATCTTTGCAGCGTTTTTCTGGCAGAAATCCTGGCAATCACGAAAACGGCTGAAACCTACTGCCGACAACATAGGACCAGTGACTTTATATATGTCGATTGCCTCACTGGTTTAATTATAGTGTTACCATGTTTCTATTAAAAATGTTGGATATTTAAATGTTTATCCCTTTGTATTTTTTTTTTTTGTATAACTATGAAATTAATTATCCGTTTATCCAATTACAAAGTTTTTCTGTTTCACATTCCATACTCTTCCTCTGTCTATATCCATGCCGGGACATATCCCACATAAAACAACGAAGATGGAACTATTTAATTCACTCACAGCAATAAAATAAATTTTATTTTCATTTTATTCCTCAACCTCCCTTCAAATATGTGCCGCTTTGATAACTTTTAATTAGCAGTCGCTAGAGAAACACGACGAACACAAACGGTTAATTAAAAAGGATTTACTTTTATTTGGATTAACGAAAATAAAAGGAGGCTGACAAAAAACAACCGAGGGAATTATCAGTTTCTTTACAGGCGTCCCCAGGTGGAAGTTAGAAGAAAGATGGATGACTTAGAGGTTTTGGGATTGTATGATTACCCACCTTTAGGGTATAGTCCCCGCGGACAAAAACTGACTACGCGAGTGTAAGTAACCGTGTGTCTAAATAACCTTGTGACGTTAATTTCCTCCCGAGTCATCCTTCGTGGGCAATAAATAACCCTGACGCTTTTATTGTCCACGAGTCACCCTTCATGAGCAAATACCTCATATAGAGAATATCGCTACAAGCACGAATCAACAGGCTAATATTGTTCTCATTTCAATGACCGCCGAAGAATAGCAATCTCGACCCAAGCTTCCAATTCAGGCGAGACCTGGAACTCAAATTCAGAAAATGAAAAAAAACCTCTATAACCATCGTATAATTTGGGAGAAGTGAAGATGAAATAAAATGATGGTAAGGACATTACCATGTTCTCGCAAAGAACAAAATAATTATCAGGGAGCACAAAGGATGAAACTTACCAGGAGGATGGAAGAAATCCCCTAAGATTACCAGGAGGATGGAAGAAATCCCCTAAGATTCCGTTTACTTTCCCGAAAGTGACGAAGAGGTTTAGGCATATCGAAGAGCAGATGAACGCAACGCCAGGCAAGATGAAAAGAACTTCACGACATCGAAAATAAATAAAAGGTGAGAGTCTATAGAGTGAGACGTAAAGTTGGCTAGATTGCAAAAAAGCTCGATCAAAAAGCTCGAGAAAAAAAACTGACTTAAAACTCATTCAAAAAAAGTTGACTAGAGCATTCAGAATATGGACGCAACTTTTTCCATAACGCCCGGCATATTCCACAAAGACCGTAAAGCCCAAATGGACTAACCGGACTCCATGAAAAAGGAAGATAATAGCATGAACTTGCGAGCCATCAGATACGCTTCAGAGACGAGTTCTGCTATGCAGTGATCGACTAGAATATGCGTCCTGCAAACTTAGTAAAGAGACGCACCAATAGGTGTTGGATTAGTTATAGGTATAGGTGTTGCAAGGATAGGGTGCTCTGTTAATCAGAAAATATAGCTGAGGGGACAACGAGTCTGTATAGACTGAAGAGCTGAAGTAAAAATTCTTTGTATCAGCGATGAATCAGGCTCTTATACAAATACTTTTTACATCAGTTCGTCTATAGAGACTCGTTGTCCCCCCAACTGGACTGTAAAGACCCCGTAGCCCTTCATCTCGTCTATAAAGGCTCCATGATCCCTCAGATCGTATGTAAAGACTTCCTGGTCATTCAGCTCGTCTTCAAAGACTTCCAGGTCCGTCCGATTGCCTATAAAGAATCTCTGGTCCTCCAGCTATTCGATTAAGACTCCCTGGCCCTTCAGCTCGTGCATATAAACCTACTTGACCCTTCAGTTGGTCAATAAAGTCTCCGTGGCCCTTCAGCTCGTTTGTAAAGAATCCCTGACCCCTGTGCTCGTCTGTAAGGACTCACTTCGTCTTCAAAGTCTAGTCTGCTTGACTATAAAGACTCCGTGGCCCTTAGCTCGTCTATAAAAGCTTCCTCGCTCTTCAGCTCGTCTATAAAGACTCTTTTGCCCTTCAGCTGGTCTATAAAGACTCCCTGGCTCCTAAGCTCATCTATAAAGACACCCTAATCATTTAGCTCAACTATAAAGCCCCATGACCCGTCTGCTCGTATATAAACACTCCTTGACTTCCTTCCAATATAGACTCTGTGGCCTTTTACCTCGTGTATAATGACTCCCTAGGTCTCTACCTCGTGTACAAAGTCTCCTCATCGTCAGCTCTATAAAGACTCCTGCACTTCAGCTCATCTATAATGACCCTTAAGCTCTTCTGTAAAGACTCCCAGACTCTTCATCTTGTCTTTAAAAAGCACACTGGCCTATAAGTTCGTGTATACAGATTCGCAGCGCTTCAGTTCGTCTATAGAGACTACATTGCCCTTCAGTTTGTTTGTGAAGACTTCCTGGATTTCAGCTTGCCTGCAAGTAATCCCTGGCTCTTCAGATCGTCTACAAAGAATATCTGTCCCACCAGCTCGTCTATAAAGACTTCTTGTCCATCCAGTTGTTCTATAAAAACTCCGTGACGCTTCAACTGCGATAAAGACTCTCCGGCCTTTTAGCTCGCGTATTAAGACTCCCTGCACTTCACGTCTATATACATCCTGGTCCTTCTGGCAAAACCAATTAATAAAATACGAACTTTTTGTGAATAGCTTGGAAAATGCAATTGAACTCAAAGATAGCAATTTAATTTCCAACTTTTTCTTTATCCACATCTTCAACATCTTCTTCTTCGAAGTCTTGTCAACGAACTTCATACATTTTTCTTTTCTTTCGTTTTCTTTTGAGAAATTATTTTTAATGGAATTAAAAACAATTACAAAATATTTACTCAGTTCTAAATACAAAATACAAAAAGTAGAAGAAGATGATTAAAATGAAGATGAATACGAAGGACTTAAAAGCTCGCAACCGCCACCCGCACAACAACAAAACAGGGACAACAAAAACACTTCATTAATGAAAAATGTTTGTTGTAAGGATTCAACATTCATTCAAGGATTATTCAATTCAAGTGGCAATAAATAATAATAATTAGGATAATTGACGAGGTGTTTAGTCATTTGGAAATATATTTGAGTGTTCAATAAATGTTTGTAAACTTGTGGCTTCTCAGGGGAATTTTATAGGAGGGAATGGTTTTTGAATGTTTATAGAGTATATATTTTTAGAAGAGAACAACAAATTGAAGGGAAGGCATTCAAAATTGTCTGGGAGGTGTTTAGAAAGTAAATAAATGATTTTCAATTTAAAAATAAATATTGGATATGTCCTTACAACATTTTTAAATTAAAAAATCTTAAAAAATCCAATAAAATTTTTTTATATTGATTTTTAATATAGTTTCATAATTTCCTATTGAATATTTTTCAAATTGAAAAATCTTTCTTATTTCGAAAATAACCTCCAATTACCTTTTTTAGAATTAAATAAAACTAAACTTCTATAATATTTTGTTTTAATTTACCGTTTCCATTTCGACGTAACCGGGTATCCTGACATCTGTTAATTAAAAGTTATCAAAGTGACACACATTTGAAAGGATGGAAATAAAATGAAAATAAAATTCATTTAATAGCTGTGAGTGAGTGAAATAGTTTATTTCATCTTCGCTGTGTAAGAGCTGAACGGTGAAATGGGAATAGAAGAAAAAAAAACTATGCCACCATGGATAATGTGATTATTAACTTCATGGTCAAATTAAATATTCTGGATTTCTTTGCAAAGAAATTATTTAAAGAAAAAATATCATACAAATAAAATTTATCTCTCAAATCAAAACATTCGTGGGAGACCAAAAAATTATAGAGGACTGTCCCTTCAGCTCGTCTATATAGACTCCCTAGCTCTTCAGCTCATCTATAAAGACCCCCATGCCCTTTAGCTCATCTATAAAAACTTCCTGGACTCTCAGCTGGTCTATAAAGACTCCATTGCCCTTCAGCTCGTCTATAAGGACCCATCTCGCCTTCAAAGTCTTCTTGGCCCGTCTGCTGGCCTATAAAGACTCCGTGTCCCTTCAGCCTGTCTATAAATACTATCTGGCCTTCAGTTGGTCTATAAAAAATCCCTGGCCCCTCAGCCCATCTATAAAGACACCCTGGCCCTTCTGCTCGTCTATAAATAAGATCCGGCCCTCCAGCTCGTCTATAAAGACTTCCTGACCCTCCAGTTCTTCTATAAAGACTGTCTGGTCCTTCAACTCGCCGATAAAGACTCTCTGACCTTTTAGCTCGTGTAAAAAGGCTACCAGGATTTAAACCTTCATCTTGCAAAAAGGCTCCTTATTCTTCAGTCCGTCTATGGGAGACGCCTTGCGCTTCATCTCGTCTTTAAGCATGACTGTATTGGTGAAGATCTACCAATATTTAGCGGGTCATAAGCGGGAACCATAATTTTATGTGAAAAATTACAAAATTTGTATTCTATGGCGTATATATTTTTTCTGCAGGACGTTGATCCGAGAAGTGTATATACTATCATCCAAGAGGAGTGGTTGACCTTTAAATTGCTGCCATTATATTGTTGTAATCGGATGTGCGATATTTATATACTAAAATATTTGCAAGGGTCTACCTATTCCGATATTATTTTGTATTAAAACTAGCACACTAGTTGTTTGCGTTGATGCAAAATATGAAATAGAAGAGAAATAAAAACACAATGGTTTAGAATTTTTTCCAAACGTATATTTGGATTTATTTATTGGATTGTTCGTGGAACAGTATATTTTACCTTTTCTACAGGGTTTGATGATTTCTGGTCGTGAACCAAAGAACGAGTGTTAATAAAAGCCAAGATGTCACAAAGCGGCGCTTTGACATAGTTACTCGTTAGATTTTGCTACTACCTTTTGTCTTTTGTACGAAATACTCAAAGACGTATACAAAGGTAGTGAACAAAATATAACGATCGGTTAGAATTTACTTTAATTCAAATGGAATTATATTTCAAATTAAACATTGCCGACCGCGTTGCAACATCTTGCTATGTTGCAAAATTAATGTAGGTAAGTTTGGTAAATTCTTTTTTTTTCGTTTTCTTTTTTTATACTTTTTTCAAAAAACACTTTATGCTAAATGTTTTGCTCGACGAGCAGGATCGTGCAATGTCTCGTCAAGATCAGATCCGTTAACTTGTTATTATCAAAAGACTCGCAGAGTCTTGCGGCTAGGCCCTGAAGGAACTTCAGGGACCGTCGACGACGTTCTTTCGACAGTGTGTCGAAAGAGGTGGCGACACCACCGTTTCTCCTGAAGGAACTTCAGGGACCGTCGAAGACGTTCTTTCGACAATGTGCCGAAAGAGGTGGCGACACCACCGGTTCTCCTGAAGGAACTTCAGGGACCGTCGACGACGGATTTTAAATAATTTTTCTCCGATGGAGAAGCAGCTTCGTGGGACCCGAAGTCTACGCCCTTCGTTGGCGATGGGGACACCTGTGAGGTTGAAGTCCCTTTCCTCATCGGACATGAGGACGTCGTCTTCAATATCGGGGGTACCGCAGCCATCGTACCTAAATTTTCCATCTTCTGTGAAAATAGAGAGATGTGATACCGAAACGATGAGGATTATAATTAATAAATGTATGGCCAGAATGACCAGTAAAAACCGTAGGTCGTTTTATAATTATCATAGTCCCATAATACGCGACTCTATCGCGACCATCAATGGTAATTTTTCA